>NC_066514.1:613361-685154 GCF_024679095.1 Eriocheir sinensis
ATTAAAGAATCCGATTCGAGCCCGCTCAAGTCGAATTCCTTCCGTTAACTAGAAGTGTTTACTGTCCCCCCATGAGCAAGGGGGATGGGGTGTGTGCCGTGTGAGGTCATTGCCATGGTGAGGCCCTGGCAATGCATAGATCGACGATAAGAAGCACTTGCTCATGTCGGGAGGGTACCAAGATGATTCAGGGGCTGAGGAACCTCCCATATCTAGATAGGCTGGCACATCAGACTCTATTTAGCGTTAGTTAGGCCTCACTTAGATTATGCTGTCCAGTTTTGGTGCCCACACTACAGAATGGACATTAACTTGCTAGAATCAGGTCAGAGGAGGATGACCAAGCTTGATGATTCAGGGGCTGAGGAACCTCCCATATCAAGATAGGCTGAAACATCTAAACTACATTCACTAGAAAGACGAAGAGTGCGGGGAGATCTGATAGAAGTATTCAAATGGGTCAAGGGTTACAACAAAGCACTGAGAATTAGCCAGCAGGATAGAACTCGCAGTAATGGATTTAAATTCGAAAAGTATAGATTTAGGAGGGAAATAGGCAAGCATTGGTTTAGTAATAGAGTGGTGGGGGAATGGAATAGACTCAGCAATCACATAGTTAGTGCAGAGACGATAGCTTGTTTTAAGAGTAGACTGGATAGCTACATGGACGAGGATGACAGGTGGCAGGGGGGGGTGAATCTGGAGCTGTTGGCCTCTTGCAGTAATCCTATGTTCTTATGTTATTATGTTATTACGATTACTAGTTCAATACGTGTTCAGGCCATGGTAACACACACACACATACACACACACACACGGCTTCTAAATCAACGCAGTCTCACCCGGGTCAAAGGAAAACATGTATAATTCAGGTTCATTCTGTTACACTGGTTTGCCCTCAAGCTGTTTGGTCCTTGTCAACGATGTTTTCTTTAATTATTGTTTTTGTTTGTTGTTTGTTGTGGTGGTGAGGGTGGTGGTGGTGGTGATTCAAAGTATACTTATAGTGTATTTACTTACGTGGGGGTAATAATTGGGCTCTTCTACAAGTTATTATGTAGTGGTGTTGATTTTGAGGGCATTCGTGTAAAGTGTAGGAAAAGGCATTTGAATAAGAGTAGACAAAGATAAGGAAACAAATGTACTGATAGACACATAGATACCCATATAGCTAATGCAGATAGCTCACCAGATAGATAGATAGATAGATAGATAGACACATACATATACCAAAACAGATTAACGGACATAAACAAGCAAACAAACACAAACACAAAGACAAAGGAATAGGGCGGGGCTAGCGGCGGGTACTGGGCATGAGGGGGGGCAGCGGGGGTGACGGTGGGGTCAGGTTTGGTATATAAAGTTGACCACACCCTCCACACCCCACCACACCGCCACACTACGCCACATCATGCGAGCCCTGGTGAGTCTGGCTTCTCTCTCTCTCTCTCTCTCTCTCTCTCTCTCTCTCTCTCTCTCTCTCTCTCTCTCTCTCTCTTTCTTTTTTTCTTTCTTTATTTATTTATTTCATTCTCTCTCTCTCTCTCTCTCTCTCTCTCTCTCTCTCTCTCTCTCTCTCTCTCTCTCTCTCTCTCTCTCTCTCTCTCTCTCTCTCTCCGTCAATTTTCCTTATTTTTTTTTCTTTCCATCCAAATTATTTTGTTTATTTCTTTTCTGTCTTTCATTTTTACCTTCTTCTATATTTCTTTTCTGCTTCCGCTTCTTTCTCAAGCTTTCGTATCCTTCCTTTTATCTTCTATCAATTTTCCCTCCTATTCTCTTCTTCTTTCTATCCTTTATTTCATCCCTCTATTCTTTCTTCCTTCCTACCTCCCTTACTTCTTTCCTTCCTTTCTTCCTCCTATTCTTTGATTAGATATCCGTAATTCATATATCAACCCGTCCGCTGCGATTGGCACGGATTTAGCCTTCACTGGTAGCCTGGTAACATATGCTCCCAGGTCTTTCTCTGCCTCTGTGGTGGATAGTGGAGTGTTTCCCATGTGGTATTGGTGTGCTGGATATCCCTTCACTGGTAGCCTGGTAACATACACTCCCAGGTCTTTCTCTGCCTCTGTGGTGGATAGTGGAGTGTTTCCCATGTGGTATTGGTGTGCTGGATATCCCTTCACTGGTAGCCTGGTAACATACACTCCCAGGTCTTTCTCTGCCTCTGTGGTGGATAGTGGAGTGTTTCCCATGTGGTATTGGTGTGCTGGATATCCCTTCACTGGTAGCCTGGTAACATACACTCCCAGGTCTTTCTCTGCCTCTGTGGTGGATAGTGGAGTGTTTCCCATGTGGTATTGGTGTGCTGGATATCCCCTCCCAAAATGCAATACTTTACATTTTTCTTCATTTAATTGTAGCAGCCACTTTTTGTTCCATTCCTGTAGCTTGATGATGTCTTCCTGTAGGACATCAGAAGACAAGGGGTTGCGCCGACTAAACGAAACTTTCCAACTTTTTCCACGCCCACAGACAGTTACCCTTCTCGCCGCTACCCTGCTGGTGGTGCTGTTGGCGGGTCTGACAGGGGCCTACCCATCACAGCTCCCCGCCAGCGTGTCCCCTGCCGACTGCCCCACCTACCCATTCTATCCCTGCCGTACCCCGCCCATCCCTGCCCAGCCTGCCAACCCTGCCGGAGTCCAATGCTATAACTTCCCCTTCTACGCCTGTTAGGGAAGAGCGTGATCAGGCATGGCTTAGGGTAATGGTGGGGGGGAGGGGGGTGTTTGCGTTATGTTGGGGTCCCTTCCTACGCATTTTAATGAAAACTGAGGCATGGTTCAGGGCGGAAGGGTTTGTTTGGGTCAGTATAGGAAGGAAGAGAATGAGAAATTTTAACTGGAAGAAAAGAGTTTAGCTGTGGTGGTTGTGAATGTGATAATTATTATAAAATCTTGAAACTATTCTGTTTTTGTGTATCTTCATTAGAATTACGCGATATCGTGGTTTGTTTTGGTGAGTGAAGAGATACAAAGAAAGGGAGTGAGAAATGTTAACTGGAAGAAAAGAGTTTAGCTGTGGTGGTTGTGAATGTGATAATTATAATAAAATCTTGAAACTATTCTGTTTTTGTGTATCTTCATTAGAATTACGCGATATCGTGGCTTGTTTGGGTGAGTGAAGAGATACAAAGGAAGGAAGAGAATGGGAAATGTTAACTGGAAGAAAAGAGTTTAGCTGTGGTGGTTCTGAATGTGATAATCGTAATAAAATCTTGAAACTATTTTATTATGTTTTGTTTGGGTTTTTTGTTTGTTTTTCTTACGTCGCGGCCTATTGCGCTGGTAGCCTTCTTCCCGGTGGATCCTGATGGTCGGCCCAAGGCTTCTTCCCGGTGGATCCTGATGGTCGGCCCAAGGCTTCTTCCCGGTGGATCCTGATGGTCGGCCCAAGGCTTCTTCCCGGTGGATCCTGATGGTCGGCCCAAGGCTTCTTCCCGGTGGATCCTGATGGTCGGCCCAAGGCTTCTTCCCGGTGGATCCTGATGGTCGGCCCAAGGCTTCTTCCCAGTGGATCCTGATGGTCGGCCCAAGGCTTCTTCCCGGTGGATCCTGATGGTCGGCCCAAGGCTTCTTCCCGGTGGATCCTGATGGTCGGCCCAAGGCTTCTTCCCGGTGGATCCTGATGGTCGGCCCAAGGCTTCTTCCCGGTGGATCCTGATGGTCGGCCCAAGGCTTCTTCCCGGTGGATCCTGATGGTCGGCCCAAGGCTTCTTCCCGGTGGGCCCTGATGGTCGGCCCAAGGCTTCTTCCCGGTGGGCCCTGATGGTCGGCCCAGCCCGTTCTGGCGCAGGCGAGTGTTTATAGTGGCGCCATCTTGCATTGGCTCATGCTGCCCTCCCGGAGCTCATCTTTAATCCTAGAATCTAGAGTCCGGGTTGATAGGTGGTCTTCTGGACAGCATGTGGGTAGTTTTAAGCCACTCGGCGGCGGCTGAAAAATCCCAGCTTGGTGGCACCGGGCGGGGATTGAACTCGCGTCGTCCTGAACGCGGCGCCGTCACGCTATCCATTCAGCCACCGCCTCCCCCAAAATATCGTATCGTTTTATTGTATTTTTCTTGCTCTTACTTGCAAAATATGTATTGGATTGTTTTGGGTAGACAAACACACACACGGAGGTAGGAAGTGCAGTGGTTAGCACACTCACCGCGCAACTGAGAGCTCCCAAGATCGATTCCCGGAAGGTGGAATAGATTGGAGTCTCCTTTAAATGATGAATAGTTTTTGAGATACAGAGGTTAAAAGAGACCCCCCACTGAGCTGTCTGACTGCGCCTGAGGGGATAGTCGTGTCTCGCACCACGCGCAAAGAAAGGGTTAACCCGGTAGCTGCGGGGGTCATGTTTCTTAGGTTGGGTTAGGTTGGGTTAGGTTAAAGGTTAGGTTAGGTTAGGTTAGGTTAGGTTAGGTTAGGTTAGGTTAGGTTAGGTTAGGTTAAAGGTTAGGTTAGGTTAGGTTAGGTTAGGTTAGGTTAAAGGTTAGGTTAGGTTAGGTTAGGTTAGGTTAAAGGTTAGGTTAAGTTAGGTTAGGTTAGGTTAGGTTAGGTTAAAGGTCCCTCTAAGTAAAATAATGAGAAAGAATCATCACTCACGCAAACCATTTCATAATATATATCAACGCATGTGTGATCAATTTATGCATCATCTATTTTGGGAGGTTTATATAATGGCAGAAATTTGGCCCATCGCTGCTACACGGTAAAGCCGCAAATTTGTCCCGTCGCTGGTACACGGTAAAGCCGCAAATTTGGCCCGTCGCTGGTACACGGTAAAGTCGCAAATTTGGCCCGTCGCTGGTACACGGTAAAGTCGCAAATTTGGCCCGTCGCTGCTACTGGGTTAAAGAGTTGATAAGGAGTACATCCCCGGTGATGATATGCACGCAGCTTGTAAATTTTGCAAAACCACAATACGAGCACATCACAGATCTTGTCAAGCATAGTCACACATCAAAACATAAGAAAAATGTTAAGTGTACGATCATAGTGACGCCTCGGAACAAGGTTTTCGGGATATAGGGAGGTTTGCTTTGTCGCTGCTAACTCTCCCAATGAGCAATGCCTCCCTAGAACAAGTAGTTTCCCAAATCAATCTCATATAAAATAAGCTAAGAAACAGGTGCAGCATGAACGTTTGGAGGCACAGAAACACACGGAGATCACTAATAGTAGTAGTAGTAGTAGTAGTAGTAGTAGTAGTAGTAGTAGTAGTAGTAGTAGTAGTAGTAGTAATCGTAGTAGTAGTAGTAGTAGTAGTAGTAGTAGTAGTAGTAGTAATCGTAGTAGTAGTAGTAGTAGTAGTAGTAATCGTAGCAGTAGTAGTAGTTATAGTAGTAGTATACAACAGAAAGGCGATCAAAAGTGGAATTGGCCCTTTAACAAACAGCGACGGTGCATTAGTGACTGACAGCCAACACGTTGCAAACCTCTTAAACAATTACTTTTCCTCGGTGTTTAATACTAACAGTCCTCCCGCCACTACCACCAGCACCAGTACTAATGTAAATCTCGAGCATGCATTGCCTAGTTTTGAAATAACAACCGATGAAGTCCTTAAGGCCCTCCAATCACTTAATACAAATAAAAGTCCTGGACCTGACAAAGTATATCCTACTCTGCTCAAAGAAACAAAGAGCGAAATACTCTCCTCCCTCACAACCGTATTCAATATGTCTTTGCGACAAGGCATCGTCCCTTCAGATTGGAAAAAGACTAACGTGACACCGATTTTTAAGAAAGAAGACAAAAAAGTACCAGTTTATTAAAGGCCCATTAGTCTTACCTCAGTTGTAGGTAAGCTACTTGAGAGCATAATTAAAGATAAAATTGTGAGTTGCAACATGGCTTCCGTAACAAAAGATCCTGTCTATCAAACCTATTGACCTTTTATAACGATCTCTTCTCAGTTTATGATGTTCATTGGACATAGTCTATCTTGATTTCCAGAAAGAGTTTGATAAAGTCCCACATCATAAATTACTTTATAAATTAAAGCAAATAGGTATTGACGGTCAAGTTCACCAATGGATCGCGAATTGGTTGAGCAACAGACAACAAAGAGTGGTGATTGACGGATTTAACTAAGAGTGGGCGCCGGTCACTAGTGGCGTCCCTCAGGGCTCGGTTCTTGGCCCAGTGCTCTTCATTATTTACATCAACGATGTGGATGTTGGACTCAATAATCGCATTAGTAAATTTGCAAACGACACAAAGATTGGTAACTCGGTTCTCACTGACGAAGACAGGCAAAGCCTCCAAGAGGATTTGCACAAAATTTCAGCTTGGTCTGATAGATGGGAGATGCCTTTTAACGGAGACAAGTGCCAGGTCCTTCAAGTTGGAACAAGAAATAAGAAGTTCGATTACGAAATGCGCGGCGTTAAACTCACAAGCGTTCAGTGCGTTAAGGACTTGCGGGTCAAAATCGCGTCAAACCTCAAATTCTCACAGCAATGCATCGATGCAGCAAATAAAGCGAACAGAATGTTGGGCTTCAATAAAAGAAACTTTTTTATTCAAGAATAAGTAAAGATGTAATACTTCCGCTCTGCAATAGTTTAGTCAGACCCCACTTGGAATATGCGGTACAGTTTTGGTCTCCCCACCATGCAAAGGACATTACTAAATTAGAAGGTGTTCAGCGTCGGGCAACGAAAATGATCCCTTCCTTGAGCAACAAATCCTACGAAGAAAGGCTTTCCACCATTTTTTTTTTTTTTTTTTTTTACGTCTGAACCTATAGCGCCAGTATGCTTGCTTGAGGGGCTTGGATGGTAGTCGGACCCAGCCCGTCATGGCGCAGGCTAGTGTTTATAGTGGCGCCATCTTCTCTCTCCTCTCATCTCCTTTCTAAACATGTTCTCTCTTGAGAAACGTCGCCTCCAAGGAAAACTGATCGAATGTTTTAAAATACTTAATGGTTTCACGAATGTAGACAGATCAACATTGTTTATGATCGATGACACTTTGCGCACGAGGAACAATGGCGTAAAACTCAAATGTAGACAAGTAAATTCAGACTGCACCAAATTTTTCTTCACCAACGTTGTAGTGCGAGAATGGAATAAGCTCCCACCGTCAGTGGTCCAGTGTAACACGATTGACTCCTTTAAAAACAAGCTCGACCGTCACTTCCTTCAACTTAATATTAACCAGAGTAGAAATGCAACGTTTTGGAGCCATCTGATTAATGTAGAATCACTTAGGTTTAAGGACAGACCACCTAGTCTGGACCGTGGGTTTTGTGTGGTCTGATTTTCTACGTAATTCTATGTATGTAATTCTCTCTCTCTCTCTCTCTCTCTCTCTCTCTCTCTCTCTCTCTCTCTCTCTCTCTCTCTCTCTCTCTCTCTCTCTCTCTCTCTCTCTCTCTCGTGAGTGGTGTAGGCAGTTAGTGGGTGCTGAGACTGTTGAGGGAAGGGGAGAGGGGAAGGGGGGAGGTCAGGCAAGGAAGGGAGGCAGGGATCGGAGAGGAAAAGAGAAAGACGAAGAAATAGTTACGATAAAGAAAAATAGAGGATACCTTTCAAGTCTTTTTTTCATTATCTGCCGGTTAATCTCTTAATCTCTCTCTCTCTCTCTCTCTCTCTCTCTCTCTCTCTCTCTCTCTCTCTCTCTCTCTCTCTCTCTCTCTCTCTCTCTCTCTCTCTCTTCGTCGATGTCACGTTTTCAAATATTTAAAATAGGAAAAATATTAATTCAAGGTCAAAAAAGAATATATAATTGCATGAGTTTTATCTCCGTCCTGCCGCAAGTGTAGGTGATACTGGGGTGGTGATGGTGGTGGTGGTAGTAGTGGTGGTGGTAGCAATAGTTGTGGTGGGATGGTGGAGGTGGTGATGGTGGTTGTGGTCGTTATTGTGGTGGAAGAGGGGATAATTGGGTTTGTGGTGGTGGTGGTGGTGGTGGTGGTAGTAATAGTTGTGGTGGTGGTGGTGGTGGTGGTGGTAATAGTTGTGGTGGTGGTGGTGGTGGTGGTGGTGGTTGTGGTCGTTATTGTGGTGGAAGAGGGGATAATTGGGGTTGTGGTGGTGGTGGTGGTGGTGGTGGTAGTGATCGTTGTGGTGGGGTGGTGGAGGTGGTGATGGTGGTTGTGGCCATTGTTGTGGTGGAAGGTGGTGTGGTGATGGTGGTGGTGGTGGTGGTGGTGGTGGTAGTGATCGTTGTGGTGGGGTGGTGGAGGTGGTGATGGTGGTTGTGGTCGTTATTGTGGTGGAAGAGGGGATAATTGGGGTTGTGGTGGTGGTGGTGGTGTTGGTAGTAATAGTTGTGGTGGTGGTGGTGGTGGTGGTGGTGGCCATTGTTGTGGTGGAAGGTGGTGGTGGTGGTGGTGGTGGTGGTGGTGGTAGTGATAGTTTTGGTGTGGTGGTGGTGGTGGTGGTGGTTGTGGCCATTGTTGTGGTGGAAGGGGGTGTGGTGGTGGTGGTGGTGGTGTTGGTAGTGATAGTTTTGGTGTGGTGGTGGTGGTGGTGGCCATTGTTGTGGTGGAAGGTGGTGTGGTGATGGTGGTGGTGGTGGTAGTGGTGGTGGTGGTAGTAATAGTTGTGGTGGTGGTGGTGGTGGTGGTGGTGGTGGCCATTGTTGTGGTGGAAGGGGGTGTGGTGATGGTGGTGGTGGTGGTAGTGGTGGTGTTGGTAGTAATAGTTGTGGTGGTGGTGGTGGTGGTGGTGGTGGCCATTGTTGTGGTGGAAGGGGGGGTGGTGGCGGTGGTGGTTTGCAGTTGTGGTGACGGCGGCGTCGGCGGTGAGGGGGAAAAAGTATTATTACGTGAAGAGAGATACAGACACGCGATCCACAACGAATACCTCACTATAACCTACCTACTCACCTGAATATTTCCGACAGGTATTAATTTACGTAACTAATTTTTAACCTGTTCGTCTAGTTAATTACTTTGCTCAGGTATGATGCAAGGGCGCAAGACATCATCTTTATATAACTTGCAGAATCGCTTAGACGCAACAAAACGTGGAATACAGAAATAGGAAACCACTCTGAGGTCTTGCAACACCCCACGACACAACACAGCGAATGATAGAAGAGATAATTCCCTCCCTGCAACACTACATGATGCAAGATTGGAAGTTTCCGAGCGAGATATGACGTGTAGCATACTGGTATCGCCATCAAAGGTTAGACACTTTAAACCCCGAAGGCAAAGGCAGTCTCACAGGAAGAAGAGATATGTTGCATTAGTCACGCCCTTTTAACCCGGTAGCAGCAGGGATCGTGTTTCTTAATGGTCCCTCTCAGCGAGAAAAAATGAGAAAGAAATCATCACTCACACAAACCATTTCAAAATACATATCAGCGCATTTGTGATCAGTTTATGTATCATCTATTTTTGGGGGCTTATATCATGGCACAAATTTGGCCCGTCCCTGCTACACGGTAAAGCCACAAATTTGGCCCGTCGCTGCTACACGGTAAAGCCACAAATTTGGCCCGTCGCTGCTACACGGTAAAGCCACAAATTTGGCCCGTCGCTGCTACACGGTAAAGCCACAAATTTGGCCCGTCGCTGCTACACGGTAAATCCACAAATTTGGCCCGTCGCTGCTACATGGTAAAGCCACAAATTTGGCCCGTCGCTGCTACACGGTAAAGCCACAAATTTGGCCCGTCGCTGCTGCACGGTAAAGCCACAAATTTGGACCGTCGCTGCTGCACGGTAAATCCACAAATTTGGCCCGTCGCTGCTACACGGTAAAGCCACAAATTTGGCCCGTCGCTGCTACATGGTAAATCCACAAATTTGGCCCGTCGCTGCTGCACGGTAAAGCCACAAATTTGGCCCGTCGCTGCTACACGGTAAAGCCACAAATTTGGCCCGTCGCTGCTACATGGTAAATCCACAAATTTGGCCCGTCGCTGCTACACGGTAAAGCCACAAATTTGGCCCGTCCCTGCTACACGGTAAAGCCACAAATTTGGCCCGTCCCTGCTGCACGGTAAAGCCACAGATTTGGCCCGTCGCTGCTACACGGTAAAGCCACAAATTTGGCCCGTCCCTGCTGCACGGTAAAGCCACAGATTTGGCCCGTCGCTGCTACACGGTAAAGCCACAAATTTGGCCCGTCGCTGCTGCACGGTAAAGCCACAAATTTGGCCCGTCGCTGCTACACGGTAAAGCCACAAATTTGGCCCGTCCCTGCTGCACGGTAAAGCCACAAATTTGGCCCGTCGCTGCTACTGGGTTAAACCTAAATGATTCTACATTAATCAGATGGCTCCAAAACGTTACATTTCTACTCTAGTTAATATTAAGTTCAAGGAAGTGACGGTCGAGCTTGTTTTTAAAGAGAGAGAGAGAGAGAGAGAGAGAGAGAGGGGGGGGGGGTCAATAAATTTCAGCCCAAAACTACGCTTCCCCAAGAAAATGTAGTTGCAATTATTAAAGCATTTGAACTTTTTTTCACGTTTTTTTAAATTTTCTATCTTCCTTCGATAAATGCCAAAAAAAAAACATCTTTCGAAAATGTTTTGCCAAAAAATTGCCAAAGATCATGAGTAGAGATGCCAATAAAATACTGCAGGACCTGGCAACTCTGACTGACTGATAAACCTGCTCAACCCTGTCCCTCCCCGCGCTGGTCGGAGCAGATTACCAGCGTCCTTTGTGCTCACCAACCAGCGCCGGAAACCAGGGCGAGTCCGAACCTATACGGCGCTGCTTACTCGCGCGAGAAAACCAGCGTTCTCTGTGTGCGTACGCTTAAGGCGGTGTCACACTAGCACTTTTTCCGTCGATTAATGCGATTTCCGTCGATTTTCCATCGTTCCGCATAAACTTATCGCATGAATTTGTCAGACGATCAGGATCGTTTCCGCCTGCAAATTTCCGCCTTTGTTTACATTTCCAAGACCAAGACCGAGACTTTCCGCGTGGCTTCAACCTGTCTCAAACGCTCTCCTGCAGTGACAGCCTTCCTCATCCTGGTGTCACTTCTGGCAATAAGAGGTGTCACTAACTCCAGAAGTCTGTGGTACTGGCTCTTGTCCAACCTGATCCAATTCTTCAGAGTCTCATGATACTCTAAACTCAGCTCTTTTAACAGCCTGTGGTACACACTTTCTCTTTCCCGACGAGCCAACCATGAGCGCATCCATGCACGCTTTTTGGCTTGTTTAGCTCGTCTAAGTCTCACAATACACAGTATTGGGTTCAGAGCAGCGTATCTTTGCCACAGCGTGGACTCCATGTTTGTTTACACTCCTAATTGGTCTGTGCCGACGAAAGTTTCAGACGAAACACCGTTTGTGTGTGACAGGCCGCAGCCAAGATATCGACGATTTTCAGAAAAACGACGGAAAAAGTTGACGGAAAAAGTGCTAGTGTGACACCGCCTTTACCTGCGCGCGCATGTGTGTGTGTGTGTGTGTGTGTGTGTGTGTGTGATCGATTCATAATCTTTCACATAGATACCATTGGGCCACAATCATAAACAACGTCTTTTACACACGCATTTACAACATATCACTGCAGGAGACGATAATCAAAGTCGTTGGAGTACGGAGGCCCTCGATCCGTCGATTTGACGTCACAAATTTTGCCGACGGTGGCCGACGGTGGCCGCCCTTCTGCCGACGGAGATGGTTTGCCGGGTGGTTATATCCTTAGGGTATGGGATAGGTCGGTGGACGCTAAGCAGGGTGACCAGTCTACGTTACAATAAAAGGTGAGTCGGTGATCGAGTGTGAGTGCGGCCAATGTGTTTTGCATTAACTTAGCAATAGTATATATATGGTCCCTGAGAGTCGCGATCAAGACCAAGATTGTCCAGTGCCCATCAAACGTAGCATCCCCGTGTGATTAGTGCGTGTCATGTTCCCTCAGCAGTTCAGCGAAAGTCACCGCCCGAAGGTCTGGGTCCCGAGCCAAATCGTTCCCATGAAATACCGGCCGACTGTGTTCCCAATGGCTGCCGCCTGCGATGCTCTAAAGTCAAAACCTAAGTCTATATATACCAAGTCAAGTCACTCTGCTTCAAAGCTACGACCGGTACGCGCGGGAGACGGTTTGGAGGCGGAGCAGCGGGATGACGTCACTTGGAGCCAAAAAAAAAATACCCGCCAGTTCAGGGGTGACTAAAGTTGGGGCCGTGTGTGCACTCTGGATGTACATTCTCGCCTCCTTTCACAGCGCGTTCAGGCAAGCCACTGACGAAAAAATATGTCTTTTTATTGTGCTATTGCGTGACTGCAATTCCAATGCCTACAAACGGCGGTGTGGGGTGTGAGGGAGGGCATGTTGAAGTGATTGATTTAAATTAGTCCGCCTTTCCTCGTTTTCTCTAAATCCCTGTTTCTACATTCTCTAGTTTGGCTCCAAGCAACGTCACGCATAAACCACGCCTCGGCCGTGTCTCCTCCCACAAACCTGCGCGTGACTTGACTTGGTGTATATAGACTTAGGTCAAAACACTGTGGCTTGCAGCTCACCCTCGCCTCGGATCCCCGATGTAGTATCTCCTCGAGAGTGGCTTACGCCCGTTTAGGCAGCTGTCTACGTGTTTACTGCTCTCTGTCTAGGATACTAAAATAAAAAGACCAGGCAGCTTAAAGATTCAACTGATAAATAAGAAGCTTGATAATAAAGAAATATACCATTAATTGTATCCTTTTATATAGTTTCATGGTGCTAACTACACATATATTAATAGTTGTATAATCACACTCTGTCCTGCCTGGGGGTTGGGATGGCATGTTCCTCCCTTCTCCCTTGTTGTTTACCTGCAACAATAAACTATATCAATCAATC
This sequence comes from Eriocheir sinensis, assembly GCF_024679095.1. Taxonomy (NCBI): domain Eukaryota; kingdom Metazoa; phylum Arthropoda; class Malacostraca; order Decapoda; family Varunidae; genus Eriocheir; species Eriocheir sinensis. The sequence continues at coordinate 626,135 of NC_066514.1, forward strand.
AGAGTTTACCTGCAACAATAAACTATATCAATCAATCAGAGTTTACCTGCAACAGTAAACTATATCAATCAGAGTTTACCTGCAACAGTAAACTATATCAATCAGAGTTTACCTGCAACAGTAAACTATATCAATCAGAGTTTACCTGCAACAGTAAACTATATCAATCAGAGTTTACCTGCAACAATAAACTATATCAATCAATCAGAGTTTACCTACAACAGTAAACTATATCAATCAGAGTTTACCTGCAACAATAAACTATATCAATCAATCAGAGTTTACCTACAACAGTAAACTATATCAATCAGAGTTTACCTGCAACAATAAACTATATCAATCAGAGTTTACCTGCAACAGTAAACTATATCAATCAGAGTTTACCTGCAACAGTAAACTATATCAATCAGAGTTTACCTGCAACAGTAAACTATATCAATCAGAGTTTACCTGCAACAGTAAACTATATCAATCAGAGTTTACCTGCAACAGTAAACTATATCAATCAGAGTTTACCTGCAACAATAAACTATATCAATCAATCAGAGTTTACCTGCAACAGTAAACTATATCAATCAACCAGAGTTTACCTGCAACAGTAAACTATATCAATCAACCAGAGTTTACCTGCAACAATAAACTATATCAATCAACCAGAGTTTACCTGCAACAGTAAACTATATCAATCAGAGTTTACCTGCAACAATAAACTATATCAATCAATCAGAGTTTACCTTCAACAGTAAACTATATCAATCAATCAGAGTTTACCTGCAACAGTAAACTATATCAATCAGAGTTTACCTGCAACAGTAAACTATATCAATCAATCAGAGTTTACCTGCAACAGTAAACTATATCAATCAGAGTTTACCTGCAACAGTAAACTATATCAATCAATCAGAGTTTACCTGCAACAGTAAACTATATCAATCAATCAGAGTTTACCTGCAACAGTAAACTATATCAATCAGAGTTTACCTGCAACAATAAACTATATCAATCAATCAGAGTTTACCTGCAACAGTAAACTATATCAATCAGAGTTTACCTGCAACAGTAAACTATATCAATCAGAGTTTACCTGCAACAGTAAACTATATCAATCAGAGTTTACCTGCAACAGTAAACTATATCAATCAGAGTTTACCTGCAACAGTAAACTATATCAATCAATCAGAGTTTACCTGCAACAGTAAACTATATCAATCAGAGTTTACCTGCAACAGTAAACTATATCAATCAGAGTTTACCTGCAACAATAAACTATATCAATCAATCAGAGTTTACCTGCAACAGTAAACTATATCAATCAATCAGAGTTTACCTGCAACAGTAAACTATATCAATCAATCAGAGTTTACCTGCAACAGTAAACTATATCAATCAATCAGAGTTTACCTGCAACAGTAAACTATATCAATCAATCAGAGTTTACCTGCAACAGTAAACTATATCAATCAATCAGAGTTTACCTGCAACAATAAACTATATCAATCAATCAGAGTTTACCTACAACAATAAACTATATCAATCAATCAGAGTTTACCTACAACAATAAACTATATCAATCAACCAGTTTACCTGCTTGATCCTGATCTTGATGTCACAGGTGGCTCGGGATTTCCCCCCAGCCAGACCTTTGTATCGGCAGCTCCTAACAAACATGTGAAAGTCAATGTTCTCGGGGCCAGATATCACTCCCTACATCCTGCACGCCACATGCCCTCCAAGAACTCTTCACAATAAGCTATCAATCATCAATCTGCAACAATAAACTATCAATCAATCAGTCACAGTTTAGTCGTGCCGTTGCAGAGGCTGACGTGGTGCGCGCCAGTCCAGTGTTTACATGTGTGTCTCGGGCGGCGGACCTCCGTTGGTATGAATTCACTATTTTCTTTTTTAACGTAATTTTCCCGCCGCTGCCAATACTCCAGGCACGCGGGGTTACTCACGGCACGACCTTTGAATTATTTCGTGTTATGTCCAGCGTGCAGGCCCGTGGGAAACTTGCAAAAACAGTCCTGCACGCTGACATCATTAACCTGGGGCCCACTCAATCATGCAGTCAAGGGGGCATACGTCGGGGGGCGCATCGCCTCGCCCAAAGAACTCGAACTCGCCCAAATTGTCTCTAAACATTCAGTAATGATAAGTGAAACTGACCTATCTTTCGGCCACCTCTTTGGATTCTTTTTAGGAGCAGCGAGTAGCGGGCTTTTTTTTTATTAATGTTTACTTTTTTGTGCCCTTGAGCTGTCTCCTTTGCTGTAAAAAAAAAAAAAAAAAAAATGCACATTGGGAGGATAAATGCTGTCCACCAGTGCCTCATGGAAACCTCCCCCTGGCGCCGACCCTCCAAGACAGAGGCCTGGGAGCCGTGGTAATGCCTGGCCTCAAGCCCTCAGCACAGAGCAGCAGCCTGTCAGCGCAGTGTTGGGCAGAATCAAAAGTAGGAAGAGTATAACAAGCGTGGCCTAACTAGCCCCATAAAACACCCACGAAGAAGAAGAAGAAGAAGTGGTCACAAAGGCCATCTTTATTAACTTGATAACAAACGTTTTGACATCAGGATGTCATCTTCAGTGGTCTGAAAACCACCAGTGGTCTGCTGTTTCCCTAAACGTTGCTTAATATGCTCAGTTTTTTAATTTTTTTTATTTATAAACTTTGTCATTAATTATACTTTACAAATCAATACTCCCCCAATGTCCCCCTGACCCAGTTGTTTAGTTAATGTGATCATGGGGTGTTTTAAAGTTTAAATTTTATATTGTTTTATTCACGTTCCTGAAATTTGTTCATTTTAGACCACAAAGATGACACCCTGATGCCGAAACGTTTGGTACCAAGTTAATAAAGACGGCGTTTATGACCACGCTTGTTATACTCTTCCTGTTGAAGCTGAGGCTCCCTCAGCACACAGCCCTTTATGATGAATCAAAAGTACCTCAAATATGCGTGTTATGCACCTGTACCTTCACCCACCTGGATGAAGAGATGCTGCCTCTGCTATACTAGTCCCTTGTGTGCCTCCATACAGGGTTTGCCATCCAGGTCTGGCCCCTGCATCAAAGGAGACTGACAAGCTGGGGAGGGTGCAGAGGAAGGCCACCAAACTGGTGCACACTCTGGCTCACCCGCCTTGTTGGGACAGACTCTTTAGACTGAACCTCACCACGCTGGAGGAAAGAAGGACCACGGGAGACTTGACTGAGGTCTTCAAAATCCTCAAAGGGTTCGACAAGTTAGAGTGGATCAAAGACTTCCTGAAATACACCCCGAGGCACACACGCCTAAAGACCAGCGGCCACACACTCAGGCTGTTGAAACCAAGGCACTGCATCCTTAACCCGGTAGCAGCGACGGGCCAAATTTGTGGCTTTACCGTGTACCAGCGACGGGCTAAATTTTTGCCATGATAGAAACCCCCAAAAATAGATGATGCATAAACTGATCACAAATGCGTTGATAGGTATATAGTATGAAATGGTTTAGGTGAGTGATGTTTTTTCCTCATAAATTCGCTTCGAGGGGCCTTAAAGAAACATGATCCCCGCAGCTACCGGGTTAAGAGGAATATGTTTTCTCCTCCAGAGTTGTGTACACCTGGAACAAACTCCCGGGAGGGGTCATCAACAGTGGCAGCATTAATGCATTTAAAAATAACTATGACTGGTATGTTGACAATCTTAAGAAGAGGCATCTCCTTACGAGCACTAGTCTCTTGTCCCTTGAGTAATCCCTAGGTAACCAATTATGGCAAAGGTCTTGGCATTCTGAATCTTTGGGTCTTCATATATATAAGAAATTGTATGATAAAAGAGTTATTGATTTATATCTATCCAGTCCAGTCCAGTCCAGCAGTAGGAGTGGGATTGCCTTCGTAACGGCTCCCACTTATGACTTGTTCTTGATTGGCGTTCTTGTCTTTAAGTTTTGTTCACTTTTCTTTTTTCTTCCGTTCCATATTGTTGTGATATAGTTTTTTCTGTCCACAATTTCTCCCAGAGTTAATGGTTGAAACACTAGTATATCGGCTATTAAGTAGTCTCCGCTTTGGTTTTGTGTTCTGTATAAAGTTTGGTTTCTGGTTTTTGACCCACCACTGCCACAAGAAGCTTTTTACAGGTCCACATTTCGACAGCGTGCCACAGGTCATGTTATGTTAGTGAGGTTAAATAGTACAGTTAGGTCAGGTTAGGATAGATTCAGGGTAGAACTCTAGTCATTTACCAACTCCACGCTGGTGAGTAGTTTCCACCACAAATTACTTGTTTCTGAAATAATTGTTTTCTATATTTGACCGTCCAGGAGAAATACAAGGTGAAGGAGAGGCTGTAACTTGTGTTTGTGGATCTGTAGAAGGCATCTGACAGCATTCCAAGTAGAGCTATAGGGTCCTTCACTGAGCTTGATCTTCCATATGGTGGCCCTATTGGAACCTCTGTTGGACTCAAACCTGTGGACCTCTGGAGTCCAGCGAAGCTTAACCCGGTAGCAGCGACGGGCCAAATTTGTGGCTTTACCGTGTAGCAGCGACGGGCCAAATTTGTGGCTTTACCGTGTAGCAGCGACGGGCCAAATTTGTGGCTTTACCGTGTAGCAGCGACGGGCCAAATTTGTGCCATGATATAAACCCCCCAAAATAGATGATGCATAATCTGATCACAAATGCTTTGATATATATTATGAAATGGTTTGTGTGAGGGGTGATTTTTTCTCATTTTTCTCACTTAGAGGGACCATTAAGAAACATGATCCCCGCTGCTACCAGGTTAAGAGGAAATGGAAGAGGATTAAGAGGTTTAGAAGATGATTAATCCTCTCCCATTTCCTCTTAACCCTTTCCATACTGTGACGCCGACGTCTGCGTCACGTATTGAAAGGGTCAAGCCCTATACACACTATGGGGACAGTCACACTCAAGTCATAGGATGTTCTCACTCTGGTCAAGGTTTTAGGAGCTACTGTGTACCTATATAAGCCAAATTCCCTCTTGTAAGTACCCTTGTATCCTTGTGTGTAAGATACCTTTCACTAAAGCAGACTTTTTACCCTCCTACAGGCAGGGCAGCATACCATGAACAGCAATGCAGAAGCAGAAAGAACAGCAAGAGAAGAAATAAGGGAACCGGTTGAAGGGGAAGAGTCCTCTCCACACACAGGTAAAGGTGAGAGTTGTGCCGTCCTTATGTTAGCCCTTGCTACACACACACACACACACACACACACACACACACACACACACACACACATACACACACATACACACACACACACATACACACACACACACATACACACACACACACACATAAGAAAGCTGGAAAGAGTGCAGAGAGTAGCAACTAAAATTGTACCGAAACTTAGCGATCGGACGTATGAGGAGAGACTCAATAGCATGGGGCTCACAACCCTGGAGAGAAGAAGAGAAAGAGGAGACCTGATAGCGGTGTACAGGGTGGTGAGTGGGGTGGAGAATCTGGACAGAGAGGACCCGTGTGTGTGTGTGGAGCGAGAGAGAAACGAGAGGACATGGAAAGAAGTTGAGGGCGACCACGTGTAGGCGAGATGTGAAAAAGTTTAGCTTCCCAAACAGAAGCATTGAGCTGTGGAATGGACTGGAGGAGGAGGTGGTTTGTGCAAGAAACATTCATGATTTTAAGGAAAAGTTGGATAAGAGAGGATATGGAGACGGGACAGTGCGAGTGTAGCTCTTTTCCTGTATGTCACAACTAGGTAAATACACACACACACACACACACACACACAAATACAGATACGGAGACGGAGACAGGACCACACAAGCGTAAGCCCAGGCCCTATAAAACTACAACTAGGTAAATTCACACACACACACACACACACACACACACACACACACACATTTCAATGAACCACAAGATGACAAAATAAATGTTTATATGGATGAAGTCATAGTAACCAATATCAGTCACAGTATTAAGAACCTTTTTAAACTGAATACAGACTACAAAACCGTGGAATGAATATGTTTTTGGCTTCCAGATAAAAGTCTCCTCTCCAAGCCCCCTCCTGCACCCACACAGTCCCACACCGCATCCCCTCCAAGCAGCAAGCAGAGTGTGGTGGACCTCCGTAAGCTGAAAAGAGAGGAGCTGAAATGCATCAAGCCCTCAGACAACACTGTTAAACCATTTGCTGGCTTGAAGATCCAGGACTCCAGCTTCCTTGACCAGATTGATGATCGAAGCAACTGTGACAAGTGCGGCAAATCAAGGAAATACTTTTGCTACACTTGCTATGTGCCGCTGCGATGCATTGCCAGCCACGTCCCTTCACTGCAGGTTGGTAGTATCCTGTGCATCTGCTGGAGGTCCCATGTCTGTGTTACCTCCTCTAAAATTTACATTACTGTGTTCACGATTACTATTAATATATTGGTGCCCTGTGTCTAGCGATGTTTAACCTGTTTCTTAATGGTCCCTCCAAGCGAGAAAAATGAGAAAAAATCACCCCTCACACGAACCATTTCATAATATATATCAAAGCATTTGTCATCAGATTATGTATCATCTATTTTGGGGGGTTGATATCATGGCACAAATATAGCCCGTCGCTGCTACATGGTAAAGCCACAAATTTGGCCCATCGCTGCTACACGGTTAAAGAGTGAAAAATGTTACTAGTCTTGGGCAAACTTTATATATTAAGAAATGAAAGACTGGAACATTTGGAATTTCACTTTTATTTTGCACTACTTCACATGTTTTTGCCCTTAAGGGACACAAAATATTTTATGGGTGACTCCAGAGAATGCAAATAACAGCTGTTTTTCAGGTACATTTTTCATATCAGGTAACTCTCGATTTACGCGAGTATTGTGTCCTTGAGGAGGTCGCGTAAATCAAAAACAATGTAAATCAAACAAGAGGTTGGTTTGTACCTTTATTGCCTACTGTATCACTCTGACTCCTCTCCCTCTCATGGTTCCTCCTCTGGCTGCCCTTCCCCTCGTGGTAGCACAGCAGCGAGGGTGTTGTTGTTGTTGAGTAGCGTGGCAGCGTGGGTACTGTATTGTTGTTCAAGTGGCGCGCGGGAAGAACTGAGCTCAGCTGTGTGGCCGCGGCGCCGTGTGAGTCCGGTTGCGTGAGACATCTGGTGGCCACTCCATAAAATATCGCGTACAAGTGAAAAAACCGTGTAAATTAAACATTTATTTGGATTTTGGACCACGCGTTATTTCAAAAACGTGTAAACCAAACTCACGTAAATCGAATTACCTGTACCAACAAATATTCCCTTTGGGCCATGCCATGCAACCTTCACCTCCCCTCCCATCTAACAACCTCCCCTTCTTCATCTATTCCCTTTCCATAGCCTCTCTTAGCTCTTATTTGTATGCAAACTACCACTAAGTTCTCCCACCTGCCTTACCCTCTATTGCTTCTTTATTGCCACTGTTTCCAGTACACTTAGGGGGGGGCTTCGTGGTGCAGTGGTTAGTACGCTCGGCTCACAACCGAGAGCCTGGGTTTGATTCTCAGGCGGAGTTGAAAAATTTGGGCGGCTTTTCCGATACCCGACGCCCCTGTCCACCCAGCAGTGAATGGGTACCAGGTATTAATCGGGGGTTGTGTCCCGTCTCCTGGGGTCTGTTCCCTTCTCCTATAATTCCTTCCCCTTTTGTCTCTCTCCGGCATATGACCACGGATGTTGCGCCGACTAAACGAAACTTTCCAACTTTTTCCGGTACACTTCCTCAAGACTTCATAACTTCTTTCATACCAACCTTAACCCCTTTTTCACTCCAAGTCTTGTCTTCCTCAGCTTCCCTTCAAGATCGACATCATCCGCCACCCCCGAGAAATTGCAGGAAAAAGCACAGCCGTCCATGCCGCCCTGATCTGCCCAGAAGATGTCACCATCCACACTCACCCTTCCTTGCCAGACTACTCAACCCAGAGCAATGTAAGCACACTGGAGGGTCATTCAGGAGGGAGGAGAAAGCGAAGATGGTGTGTGGTGCGTAAGGGTCATATCATAAGACATTTCGCTGCCCAAGAACACATATTTGACAAGGCTTTCGTAGGTGTTATGGGCATTTCCAGGGGTAGTTTTATGACCCTGGTGGTAGTTTGACCCTTCCTCTGTGCCGTGAACCTAAAGACACACTCATTAGAACCCGGTTGACCCCTTCTTTGACCTTTAGAAATAGCTGATGTGAGAAGCGAAAGTGGCTTGCAATACCAACCTATAGGGTCACATTTTAAGACACCATCGCCTCTCACATCAACTCTTTCTAAAGGTCAAAGAGAGGATCAATCTGTTTTTCATGAGTGTTTTTTAAGGTTCATGGTACAGAGGAAGGGACAAACTACCACCAGGGTCATAAAACTACCCCTGGAAAGGCCTACAGCTCCTACAAAAGCCATGTCAAATATGTGAACTTGAGCGACGAAATGTTTTGAAATACGACCCTGAGGGATGGGTTGAAATAGGGGCTGTGAGTTTCATGCTTGGGATAGAAGGAAAATGAAGTTAGAAGGTAAATACACACACACACACACACACACATACATACACACACACACACACACACACACACAGATTTAACTCACACTAATTTTGTTTGATAATATGCGTGGCACCAGTTTTGTACGTCCTGGTCTGTAGCGCCAGTAAGCTTTCTTGGTTGGGCCTGGTGGTCGCCCCAAGCCCATCATGGTGCAGGCAAGTGTTTTATAGTGGTGCCATCTATTCATGGGTTGGTGCATAACACATAATACTTACCTAAGTTATGGGAAATTTACTTAACCCGTCCGCTGCGAATGGCACGGATTTGGCCTTCACTGATAGCCTGGTAACATCGAGTCCCAGGTCTTTCTCTGCCTCTGTGGTGGATAGTGGAGTGTTTCCCATGTGGTATTGGTGTGCTGGATATCCCTTCACTGGTAGCCTGGTAACATACACTCCCAGGTCTTTCTCTGCCTCTGTGGTGGATAGTGGAGTGTTTCCCATGTGGTATTGGTGTGCTGGATATGCCTTCACTGGTAGCCTGGTAACATACACTCCCAGGTCTTTCTCTGCCTCTGTGGTGGATAGTGGAGTGTTTCCCATGTGGTATTGGTGTGCTGGATATCCCTTCACTGGTAGCCTGGTAACATACACTCCCAGGTCTTTCTCTGCCTCTGTGGTGGATAGTGGAGTGTTTCCCATGTGGTATTAGTGTGCTGGATATCCCTTCACTGGTAGCCTGGTAACATACACTCCCAGGTCTTTCTCTGCCTCTGTGGTGGATAGTGGAGTGTTTCCCATGTGGTATTGGTGTGCTGGATATCCCTTCACTGGTAGCCTGGTAACATACACTCCCAGGTCTTTCTCTGCCTCTGTGGTGGATAGTGGAGTGTTTTCCATGTGCTATTGGTGTGCTGGATATCCCTTCACTGGTAGCCTGGTAACATCGAGTCCCAGGTCTTTCTCTGCCTCTGTGGTGGATAGTGGAGTGTTTCCCATGTGGTATTGGTGTGCTGGATATCCCTTCACTGGTAGCCTGGTAACATCGAGTCCCAGGTCTTTCTCTGCCTCTGTGGTGGATAGTGGAGTGTTTCCCATGTGGTATTGGTGTGCTGGATATCCCTTCACTGGTAGCCTGGTAACATCGAGTCCCAGGTCTTTCTCTGCCTCTGTGGTGGATAGTGGAGTGTTTCCCATGTGGTATTGGTGTGCTGGATATCCCTTCACTGGTAGCCTGGTAACATCGAGTCCCAGGTCTTTCTCTGCCTCTGTGGTGGATAGTGGAGTGTTTCCCATGTGGTATTGGTGTGCTGGATATCCCTTCACTGGTAGCCTGGTAACATCGAGTCCCAGGTCTTTCTCTGCCTCTGTGGTGGATAGTGGAGTGTTTCCCATGTGGTATTGGTGTGCTGGATATCCCTTCACTGGTAGCCTGGTAACATACACTCCCAGGTCTTTCTCTGCCTCTGTGGTGGATAGTGGAGTGTTTCCCATGTGGTATTGGTGTGCTGGATATCCCTTCACTGGTAGCCTGGTAACATACACTCCCAGGTCTTTCTCTGCCTCTGTGCTGGATAGTGGAGTGTTTCCCATGTGGTATTGATGTGCTGGATTTCCCCTCCCACGGTGAATGACTTTACATTTTTCTTCATTGAGTTGTAGCAGACACTTTTTGTTCCATCTCTGTAGCTTGGTGATGTGTTCTTGTTGGAAATTCGCAGTCAAGGGGTTAATGCAAACTCACCAGGAATTCAAAACTGGTATAAATTGAGAAATACTTGTATTATGTGCAAAATAAATCAGTTTTTACAAATCTAGGGATGTTAGATTGGGAAATTTTTGTCTTGGGGTATTCTCTTAACCCTCTCGCACACCATAATGCAAGATGGCGCCACTATAAACATTCACCTGCGCCAGAACGGGCTGGGCCGACCATCAGGCCCCACCGGGAAGAAGCCTTGGGCCAACCATCAGGCCCCACCGGGAAGATGCCTACCAGCTCAATAGGAAGCAACATAAAAAAAAAAAAATAATAAATAAATAAAAAAATAAGTTTCCAATAAGTTTCTGTTCCACTCACCATGCATTTCTCAGGCCTGACTGGCACTTTTTTCGTCGCTGCGATACTCTACATTCCCGGACGTATTTTACCCTCACAGATATATCGAACCCCAATAAATTTGGTATCAATGGCTTCATAAAGACTTGTACTAGAACATGCACAAATAAAAATAGAGGAAAATATATATATAAACACTTCCAGCCCAACTACAGAAAAAGCTGGAACGCTCAGATTATTTACCATATCGTCTGGTCACTCCTTTAGTAGGGCCAACAGATATTGTCCATTGGTTTTGATATTCATTGAAAGTGATTCCCCTATTGATAATGCACCAAACGTTGCCAGATTCTCATACTCAGCCGCTTATATTTCCTGACGTTCTCCCCCAAACTGTCTTCTGGGCTCCAATAACGAAACTCATTTATAGTTATCGTTAAGAGAGTTAGATCCTGTTGTTTCTTGGCAATAGTTAGGCGTCAGAAACCTGTAAATACTATGCTCTGAGTGCGATAACCTGGCAACACTGAATGCACTTGTAACTCCACCCCTCTCCCGACAGGATGTGGTGTTGATATTCCCAGAAAAAGGCGCAATGAGTGTGGAGGAGTTGGTGCGGCCTGCCCAACCACCCGCCCTGAAGCGCCCTCGCCCACACCTGCCCTTCAGCAAAGTGGTGTTCATTGACTGCACCTGGAACCAGACGCGGCGAATATACTGTGACGAGAGGGTCAGAGGTGAGGCAGAGTGACACGTCTTCTTATTGAAATTTACTCATGTAGTGGATTGGTTATTACAGCAAAGACCATATACAGCGTCCCCTCGTTTCAACCCAGTAGCAGCGACGGGTCAAATTTGTGGCTTTTCCATGCAGCAGCGACGGGCCAAATTTGTGGCTTTACCGTGTAGCAGCGACGGGCCAAATTTGTGGCTTTACCGTGTAGCAGCGACGGGCCAAATTTGTGGCTTTACCGTGTAGCAGCGACGGGCCAAATTTGTGGCTTTACCGTGCAGCAGCGACGGGCCAAATTTGTGGCTTTACCGTGTAGCAGCGATGGGCCAAATTTGTGGCTTTACCGTGTAGCAGCGACGGGCCAAATTTGTGGCTTTACCGTGTAGCAGCGACGGGCCAAATTTGTGGCTTTACCGTGTAGCAGCGACGGGCCAAATTTGTGGCTTTACCGTGCAGCAGCGACGGGCCAAATTTGTGGCTTTACCATGTAGCAGTGACGGGCCAAATTTGTGGCTTTACCGTGTAGCAGCGACGGGCCAAATTTGCCTGCCCTGCACCTCCATCACCACTCTTCTCCACATGTGTCTCTTCCCTTCTCTTCACAAGGTCGAGGTACTGCAGTCTTCCTTCCTGGACCTTCCTCGATATCTCCACCACCTTCACAATTCCTCTTATTATTTCATCCCTGGTCTTGTCCATTTTTGTTACACCACACAACCACCTCTGCACTTTCATTTCCGCTACATTCAACTTTTTCTCCTGCATTTTCTTCACCCGCGTGTTTTCACTTTGGATTATCTCGGCAAAATTCTGAATACTGTCATCCCTCATATAGTATGGTTTCCAATAGTATGGTTTTGGTTTTATGTGGATTTTCTAAGAAGATTTTTAAGGATTTTTAAATATCCCGACAAGCAGGAAATTTCAAAATCCTAAAAGATCTTCCGTGACAATCCATATAAAACCGAAACCGTACTATTTGAGGGACAACTGTACTATAGGAAAAGATTTGGACAGCATGTGGTGGTCGAAAATCCTCCGCACTCTCTGGTGGGACTTGAACCTACGCCCTCAGGGTCACCAAGCCCACACGCGGACCACTCGGCCACCACTTCTCCACGGTGCTATTGTGATCATTTTTTACCCGGTAGCAGCGAGGATCATGTTTCTTAATGGTCCCTCTAAGCGAGAAAAATGAGAAAAAATCACCCCTCACACAAACCATTTCATAATATATATCAAACCATTTGTGATCAGATTACAGTCATCCCCCGCCGTTCGCGGGTATTTCGTTCCCGGACTTCGGCGCGATGCGCGAAACCGCGAACGGCGGGACTATAACCCTATGGGAAAATATGCATTTGGGGAAGTCACCTCTGACACGTCATATAAAACATGTTTTTTTCGTTCCCAAAAGTAGCCCAATTTGCGATAAGTAGCCCAATCTGGCAACACTGCAGTGTGGCGGCGCGTGAATTTTTTTTTTTTTAGGATAATGTTGCTATGAGAAAATCTCGACCAATAGCAGTCGTCCCTGAGTGAGCTGCTGGCCAATAGGAAAGCATGACGTCACAGTCTAACCGTGACGTCACTCAGGAGCAACCTAAAGGCGGTGTCACACTAGCACTTTTTCCGTCAACTTTTTCCGTCGTTTGTCTGAAAATCGTCGATTTCTTGGCTGCGGCCTGTCACACACAAACGGTGTTTCGTCTGAAACTTTCCGTCGGCACAGACCATGGGAATGTAAACAAACATGGAGTCCACGCTGCGGCAAAGATACGCTGCTCTGAACCTAATACTGTGTATTGTGAGACTTAGACGAGCTAAACAAGCCAAAAAGCGTGCATGGATGCGCTCATGGTTGGCTCGTCGGGAAAGAGAAAGTGTGTGCCACAGGCTGTTAAAAGAGCTGAGTTTAGAGGATCATGAGACTCTGAAGAATTGGATCAGGTTGGACAAGAGCCAGTACCACAGACTTCTGGAGTTAGTGACACCTCTTATTGCCAGAAGTGACACCAGGATGAGGAAGGCTGTCACTGCAGGAGAGTGTTTGAGACAGGTTGAAGCCACGCGGAAAGTCTCGGTCTTGGTCTTGGAAATGTAAACAAAGGCGGAAATTTGCAGGCGGACACGATCCTGATCGTCTGACAAATTCATGCGATAAGTTCATGCGGAACGATGAAAAATCGACGGAAATGGCATTAATCGACGGAAAAAGTGCTAGTGTGACACCGCCTTAACGTCCAGTGCCCCGCCTCCCTCCTCTCCCTTCCCCTCCTCTCTGCCTCCTCCCTCCCTCCTCTCTGCCTTCCTCCTCCTCTCTCCTTCCCCCTCCTCTCTGCCTCCCTCCTCCTCTCTGCCTTCCTATTTAGCGTCAATGCATCCGTGTAGAAACTGGGGCAGCGTATAAGCAGGGGTCCTGATTAGTTGACCGCGAATACGCGAAACTGCGATGGATGAGACCGCGAACGGCGGGGGGTGACTGTATGTATCATCTATTTTGGGGGGTTTATATCATGGCACAAATTTGGCCCATCGCTGCTACACGGTAAAGCCACAAATTTGGCCCATCACTGCTACATGGTAAAGCCACAAATTTGGCCCATCGCTGCTACACGGTAAAGCCACAAATTTGGCCCGTCGTTGCTACACGGTAAAGCCACAAATTTGGCCCGTCACTGCTACACGGTAAAGCCACAAATTTGGCCCATCGCTGCTACACGGTAAAGCCACAAATTTGGCCCGTCGCTGCTACACGGTTAAAATAAGAGTTGTTTAAAAGATACGGACTTGTTGAAAATACTTAGAGAACAATATAGTTGAAAAGAGACATATAGAATTAAGGGAATGATATTCTTTATATGAAATAACACTAGATATTTTTTTCCGGCAGGGCTGCGTTGTGTCGAGCTGAATAAACACGAGACCTTATTTTGGCGTTATCAGCGTGGTAAACCCAAGACCTACCTCGCCACCATAGAGGCCATTTACTACTTCCTGGTGGAGGTGTACAAGGCCACCAACACAGACACCTCCTACCAGGGACAATATGACAACCTCCTCTTCTTCTTTAAGTTCATGTATGAGAAGATCCACTCACAGTATGATACAGATCTCCTCAGAGCTTATAAGGATCTCTAGTCCAGGGAGTTTAAGGGAGAGAGAGAGGGATGGAGGGTGAAGGGAAAGGGAGGGACGGAGCATTTGTAATAGAATAACTGTTATGGGGAGGTGGGAAAAAGGAGTTTGTTCTTCAGTACACCAGGTATTCGTAATATGCGAGGGTTACATTCTGCAAAAAGCTCGCATAATGTGAATTTGCATATATCGAACCTATCATCCTATTAATTCTAGGGGGTTATGTTCCACGACCCGTTTTCGAACCCTCTAACTATTTATTCCGGCACCGTTTCACAATAATAAAGCATGGTGATTGTTTCCGGGGAGACACACTGGTTAGTCGCATATGAGTGAATTCACATCTTTCGAACTCGCATATATCGATTACGCGGTGTATATCTGAAGCAAAGGAGTAAATTCTGGGTGTTATGTAGGGAATTCAAGATGAGAATTTATTACAGTGGAGTTACCAAGATTAGGATCAGAGGGAGGGAAAGGTTAATTATAGGCGAGGAAAGTGCGGGAAAACACTTGCACCCGCTGCCCTCTAGTGCGAGTCGGCCACCATACCTCACCAACCAGTCACACCAGCGCCGATACTCGTGAATTTTTCTCGCATAAAACGAATACTTGGCACATTTAGGTTAGTCACATATGAGTGAATTCGCATCTTTCGAACTCGCATATATCGATTACCTGGTGTATCTGAGGCAAAGGAGTAAATTCTGGGTGTTATGTTGGGAATTCAAGATGAGAATTCGTTACAGTGGAGTTACCAAGATAGAGAAGAGGGAGCTTGCCTTTTGTGGGCATGTAGAGGGAGGGAGGAGAAACAACTACTTTTGTTATTATAAAAAAAAAATATACATTGTTGTTTGTCAAGTCTGTTTTGGTCTGCTGAACTCTATAGTTTGTTTTATTGTCCTAGAAAACAAGCTCTGCCTACCAGGGGTCATTTTGTAAACCTGTCTGATGACTTAACCCGGTAGCAGCGACGGGCCAAATTTGTGGCTATACCGTGTAGCAGCGACGGGCCAAATTTGTGGCTATACCGTGTAGCAGCGACGGGTCAAATTTGTGCCATGATATGAACCCCCTAAAATAGATGATACATACAGTAGAACGCCAGCACTCCGTGGGCGAGCAGCCGGGTGGCCCTTCTGCGGCAGCGAGGTTGACCCCCGTGGTCATCCTCAATTTGGGCCCACCCCCGCTGCAGTCAAGTTGACTGGTCGGCTGCTCGCCCGTGTACCGCTACGGGCTGCTTCTGGGCGCCTGCCCGGAGGGCCCGTGCCTCCGTCTCTGCTCACCGGCTGTTACCCGTGGCTGTGGCGGCGGCGGAGGCGTCCATACACCCACCGGGACTTGAATTGCCCGCTCCCCCTTACAGGGCCGCCTTTGAGCAAAGGCCCTGTCCCCCTATTAAGGGGTAAATCTATACAGAACAGAACAGATGATGCATAAACTGATCACAAATGCTTTGATATATATTATGAAATGGTTTGTGTGAGTGATGATTTTTTCTCATTTTTCTCGCTTAGAGGGACCTTTAACCCGGTAGCTGAGGGGATCATGTTTCTTAATGGTCCCTCTAAGCGAGAAAAATGAGAAAAAATCATCACTCACACAAACCATTTCATAATATATATCAAAGCATTTGTGATCAAATTATGTATCATCTATTTTGGGGGGTTTATATCATGGCACAAATTTGGCCCATCACTGCTACACGGTAAAGCCACGGATTCAGCCCGTCGCTGCTACCGGGTTAAGATGAGACAAAAAACATTTATACCTTTTATTCATATGATTGATTGATTTCATATTCTTATTCAAACTTCAGTCTTGCCAATATGTAATTACCAAATCCTTGATGGCCCTCGAGATCGTAACCAAGTGAATAACTGACCCTCGAAAGGATTTGCTTTTGACGCCCCTGCTGTAGAGCATGAGAGCTTCTGTAACACCATTGCCAGATCATCGTACTCAGAGCATAGTATTTACTGGTTTCTGACGCCTAACTATTGCCAAGAAACATCAGAATCTAACTCTTTTAACGATAACTATAAATTTGTTTCGTTATTGGAGCCCAGAAGACAATTTGGGGTAGGAAGTCTGGAAATATAATCGGCTGAGTACGACAATCTGGCAACGTTGTTCTGTACCCTGGCTGCAAACCTGGAGAGTGGGACAATAAGGATAGTTCACCCTCCTTGGCTTACCCACAAGTCTTCATGTAGTTTAGCAATCGTGCACAGTACATTTGTGGTGCCCCTTTCTCCAAGGATTCCACTCCATTGTTCTCGCCCTGGTGGATGCTGACTATAAGTTTCAGGGAGGCGGTGGCTGAGTGGATAGCGTGACGGCGCCGCGTTCAGGACGACTCGAGTTCAATCCCCGCCCGGTGCCACCAAGCTGGGATTTTTCAGCCGCCACCGAGTGGCTTAAAACTACCCACATGCTGTCCAGAAGACCACCCATCAACCCGGACTCTAGATTCCAGGATTAAAGGTGAGCTCCGGGAGGGCAACATGAGCTAATGCAAGATGGCGCCACTATAAACACTCACCTGTGCCAGAACGGGCTGGGCTGACCATCAGGCCCCACCGGGAAGAAGCCTTGGGTCGACCATCAGGATCCACCAGGAAGAAGCCTACCGGAGCAATAGGCCACGACGTAAAAAAAAAAAAAAATTATGTGGATGTTGGGACCCCAGGAGCTTCCTCTGATGCCGGAATATTCTCAGCAACAACACTATGGTCTGTTTTGAAGGATAATCTTGTTGGTCTGCCTCAACTTGAACCCCTACCCAGCAACAACACACCCATTCCATACTTTCTGGTTGAAGATGACGCCTTTCCACCAAGACCCTGGTTGATGAAGCCATTTCCACTTTGAACCATGAGCAATCAAGAAAAAATATTAAACTACAGACTATCAAGGGTACGCCGGGTGGTTGAGAATACATTTGGAATAATAGCAAGCAGGTATGGTGATCATTTTTAGTGAAATAGGAAAATTTCTACCATGTCTGTGTCTATACTTTTGAACCTATTCTTTGAACTTGTATGAAATATCCATTATATGTATTCTGTTGTTGATTCATACATACATAAAGTTTAACCTGGTAACAGTGACGGGCCAAATTTGTGGCTTTACCGTGTAGCAGTGACGGGCCAAATTTGTGGCTTTACCGTGTAGCAGCGACGGGCCAAATTTGTGGCTTCACCGTGTAGCAGCGACGGGCCAAATTTGTGGCTTTACCGTGTAGCAGCGACGGGCCAAATTTGTGCCATGATATAAACCCAAAAAAATAGATGATACATAACCTGATCACAAATGCTTTGATATATATTATGAAATGGTTTGTGTGAGGGGTGATTTTTCCTCATTTTTCTCGCTTAGAGGGACCATTAAGAAACATGATCCCCGCTGCTACCGGGTTAAACTTATCTTCTTTGAAATGTTTTTCCTTGATGAACACAGAAGAATTTTATCCAGAAATTGATAACTTCTAAACTTATTTCAGATGAACAACAGTCCCTCTCTACCCCAAGAAAGTGGAGTCAGTTGTGTTAGCCTGTTGTTGTCTCCACGGCCTCATTAGGAACAGATACCCTCACAACATGCCATCTTAATTGATGAAGAGGATCCTGCCTCCAGCCAAGTTGTTCCAGCAGAGATGGTGATACACTCGCCTCTTATTGAACATGTGCGAGGGAACACTGCGACAATGGCACCGGAAAGTCAGAGAAACTACCTCCGAGATTTTTACAACTCTCCAGCTGGGCGTCTGGAATGGCAAGACAGAATGATATAACATGTAAGTATTATTTTTATCAACAGATTGTCCATCTTCTTGTTGTTGTTCTCTTCAAGTTGTTTTCCTGGCTTACCCATGCACTGTAGACATGACATTGTATAATAACATTTGTTAGCCCTGATGAACCCTACAACATGGACATTTTTTATTATTTGTTTCTTGCATGATGGCATAACAGCAGAAATGTTGACATATGGAGGAGGTGTAGTTGTGGAATGGATATTATGGATATGTAACTTAGCATGGGAACAACGCGAGGTGCCAGAAGTTGGAAAGTTTCGTTTAGTCGGCGCAACATCTGTGGTCATATGCCGGAGAGAGACAGAAGGAGAAGGAATTATAGGAGAAGGGAACAGACCCCAGGAGACGGGACACAACCCCCGATTAATACCTGGTACCCATTCACTGCTGGGTGGACAGGGGCGGAGGGTATCGGAAAAGCCACCCAAATTTTTCCACTCCTCCCGGGTTGAGGTGCCAGAGGATTGGGAATAGGTCTACTCAGTGTGGCAGGAAAAGTCTATGGAAGGGTTTTAAATGAAAGGATGAAGAAAATAACTGAGAAAAGCTTAGGCAATGAACAAGGGTTTTTAGGAAAGGGAGGGGTTGTGTGGACCAAATATTTGCACTCAAAATGTTAGTTGAAAAATACATAGAGAAGAATAGGAGGCTGTTTGCTGCATTCATGGACCTGGAGAAGGCATATGACAGGGTTGACAGGAAGGGATTGTGGGATGCTCTAAGGATATATGGTGTGGGAGGGTGTTTGCTGGAGGGAATCCGATCCTTCTATAGGGATGTGAGTGCCTCTGTACGCGTGAAGGGTGAGTCGAGTAAGAGATTTGGTGTTGGTGTGGGTGTGAGACAGGGGTGTGTGATGTCACCATGGCTTTTTAATGTGTACATGGGATGGGGTTGTATGAGAGAAATGAAAGCCAGAGTTAGGGAGCTTGGTCCAAGGCTGAAAGTGTGAGGTACGGAGGAGTCATTGGTGGCGGGCCTGTTTGCAAATGATATAGTGTTGCTGGTAGAGAATGAGGGGACGCTGCAGAGGATAGTGGATGAGTTTGACAGGGTGTGTAAGAGGAGAAAGCTGAGAGTAAATGCTGGAAAGAGTAAGGTTATGGTATTTGAGAGAACAGGTCATTGATTTTGCAAAGCCGTACAGAGTTAGAGCAGAGGGCACAACGAAGTGTAGGATAAGGTTTAGGGACGAGAGAATGAAGGAGGTGACTGAGTTTAAATATTTAGGGACTTTTATGTAAGCATGGAAGTGTGGAAGGTGAGGTGAGGGAAAGAGCAGTGAAGGGCAGACAGGTGGTGGACTCCCAAAGCCTCCCTTGCAATCTGACCATCTCCCCTCAGAAACGTCCTCCATCACAGGTCTCGCTGTGCTGCTAACTGGGGTCAGAAAGGCCTGAAAAACCTTCCTGAGTCATCCTAAGATGGGCTAAGACATCTTACCACCTACAGCCCACTCACTGGTGGGAAATCCTCTACAACCTCCCGTGTGGTCATGACCCACCGATAGGAACCCTTGATCTACTTAGTGTTATCATAAGATTGAGTCACTAAATTTTTGAAATATTAGAATACTTTGAGGGAGAAAGGAAGTGAAGCTGGGCAGGGGTGAGCTGGGTCTAATGTTTGAGTGCTGTCAGCAACTGCAGTCTTTTTTGTCTTGGCAACCTTGTGGATACGCCTCCGTGGTCTAGTGGTCAGCGTGCCTGGGTTCAAATCCTGGCCCAGGCAGTCGGCGTGCAGCTCACCCAGCTGTTCACCCTCCTTCTCGGGCTGGTCGATAAATGGGTACCTGGGGAAACCTGGGGAAGGTAAACTGTGGTAACCTGGATGTCACACTGGCCCTGTGTCCCGGGGTAATGGGCTCCCTCCCACCACAGGCTCAAGGGCCAATGTTACGGAGATGAGCACCGAGGCCACGCGCTGCTACAGTATATGCCCCCAACTTTACCTTATGGATGAGGTTCAAAGAAGCAGTCGTCAATAAGAGGTCACATACACTCCCCCAGAGATTTTAACCTTTTTTAGTTGAATGGGTGAACCTAAGAGTCCTCATTTCAAGCTGGAACAAGTGTTGAGGATCCACTGAGCTAGGCTGATATAATACCAAGTGGATCAAACTCTTTTATTATGTAATCAAATAACAACTGTGATTTAACAACAAACAGTGATACTTTCTTAAACATGGAAAAATAGATCAGTTATAATTATGTAAGGAATGTGTGATATGTATACCATATTCTGCATTGGTTTACATCAGAAAATGTATCAAAATATTTTGGTGTATGGTCAGACATGAATGGCTGCACCACATGTTTAGTCACCAAGTAATCTCTGGTGTGCTTACAGTCAGTCATGCAGGAACTCTCGGTGAGGAACACCACATTAATACTCCTAAATTTTCTTTTAACCCTTTCCATCCGTGACGCAGATGTCGGCGTCACAGTATGGAAAGGGTCAAGAGGAAATGGAAGAGGATAAATCCTCTTCTAAACCTCACAATCCTCCTCTGAATTTCTCTTAATCCTCTTCCACTTCCTCTTAAGAAGTTTTAAAAGAGGATTAAGAGGTTTAGAAGAGGACTAACCCTTTCCATACAGTGACGTCAGCGTTGCCGGAGTGAAGGGGTTAACAAAAATGTTAGAATTCATATTGTATGGGTGTCTGACAAGCCTCGACCATCTGATGTGAAGCATCAATAAGTCCAACTGATGCCTGTTGATATAAAGATTTACACTTGACCACACCATTGATGTATGACTTCTAACTGTGTGTGTTCATTCAACTGTTTCTGTTAGGGACCATGTTTGTCCTGTGGTAGCCCGGTAACTATTCATTAGAGCTGCATGCAAGTCTTAACAACACCCAAGACACTTCTAACATGGAGGCACTTACACCAATGCAAAGCATACCCCAGCACCCTTGTAGCTGTCAAAAATTTATAGGAACAAAAATGTGTCATGGATTGCCTTTCCCAACACTGACTAGTCACATTTGACCACTGACTGAAAACACAGCATAACACCACTTCTGGACACTTAATCCCTTCTGGGTATAAATTGTACCTTTCTCCACCTGCACCAGGAACTTTTAGCTACAGTTTCTCCAGTTTTACCTTCAGTGAATACACAAGGTACTTGTAAATTTTAAATCCATAATAAAATTACATCATAAATTTAATATATAAAACCAACTCATTAATTTAATATAGCACTCTAGCACTCTAGCACCTAGTACAGAATACATGTCAATCTGTTTATAATTGGCACAGTGCGGTAAAGTCTCACATTCAGCATGTTTGGATTTTGGGAATTTGCAATTGGCGACCTCAATTAATTTTTTTTTTTTTCTTTTTTCTTTTTTGTTGGGCCCACAGCACATAGCACCAGTAGCCTTTCATGACAGAACCTGTTGGTTTGCACCAGCCTATTAGTGGTTTAAGTAAGTATTACAGCTGCACCATTCTTGGTTAGCTCATGACCGCCACCATGGGGCTCCAATTGATCTTCTTGAGAGAACTTTGCTAGTCAGGGTTGATGGGTGGAAATGCTAATTGTTCTCAATGTACTTCCCCACCAAAAGTGTATCAGTCTATCTGTCATATACTAAAATCACAATTCTCAGCCACTTGGCACAACGTCTAGCCCTGTGCAGTCTACTGAGTGTGATATGTCAAAGGCTTTATGAAAACGGGGGAGCAATGGAGGAGATGATAAATAAGATGACCTCATTGGAAGGAAAAGGAGCCAAAATGTATCACATGGGAAAGAACCTCAGCAATTACACAATGCAAGATAAGGCCAAGAAATGGTCTGATGGCACCAAATAAGCAAAAAGGCTTTCTCTGAGGGTTCTGATACCGATAAACATTTTTCACATTGTTTTGATTATTTGTATATAACAAGTTTTCTCTGACACCAATATGTCGCCAAATGTGAGACTTTACTGTAATATATATAAACTACTATAATGTGCAAAACTGACTAACATAATGAACACAGGATATTATATAAGATGAAAGAAAAGCTGAAAAAACAACCTGCCACATGTACAAATTTCTTTTTATAGTTTGTGCAGAAAATATTGAGTGCACTCGTGGGCAATGGTGCCATTCATAGAAAACTGTCTTTGGCACATGATAAACCAAGTAACATATGTGGTCAAATGAATGCGAGGTACCATATGATACAAGCAACAAACAAAATATTTCGCTGTAGTTTGAGCACAAATTCTTGACTGATTGCACTAGTTGGCAAGATGTCATTTAAGGAAAACTGCATTTGATATACAGTCGTCCCTCAAATAGCACAGTTTCCAATAGTTTGGTTTCGGTTTTATACAGATTGTCATGGAAGATCTTTTAGGATTTTTAAATTTCCTGCTTGTCGGGAAATTTTAAAATCCTAAAAAATCTCAGAAAATCGACATAAAACCAAAACCGAACTACTGGAAACCGTACTATTTGAGGGACGTCTGTATTAACAAAGAAAAATGTTCGATAAAGTGAAAGCACGGCCCAACATAGCATTAGCGACACACAAAACTACGACACTGGGCATGTTAGTTGGCAAAGATGTCCCCCATGGTGAGCCAGACATTCTTGGCCTGTGTGGATTGGTACAGGAACTCCTCACCCGCGCCCTGTTCCTGGCTGGACCAATCACGCTGGCGGCCGTAGCTCACCCATGTCCTCTTGACGTTAAGAGCCGAGGTGTGCTCCACAAAGGTTGATCCCTCCAGGCTACCAAAGTACCTGTAATGACAATGTGTGCAGTGTTAACCCTTGTTGGCCTTCTTAAAATATAATAGAGTACAAACTAAGTTGGGTGATATCAACCAACAGAAAAGACATTAAGGTCGGTATTATAAGGTACTTTCCCTTCTCACATCATCTATTTCTAAAGGTCAAAGAGGGGATCAATCGGGTTATAATGAGCGTTACCACTAGAACCATAAAAATACTCCTGGAAATGCCCAAAACTCCTATGAAAGGCTTGTCAAATATGTGTTCTTGGGCGGCAAAATGGCTTACAATACAACCCTAAGACCTCCTACAATTAAATGCTTCATCTACCTCACAAAACTTTTGGTTTCTGGCATGAAGCATAAAAGGTATTTTCTCTGTAACTTTTTTTAATTGTATGACACAATGTGCAAGGAACTACAATCAGATTTTTTTTTACAAAAGTTAGTAGATCCCTTGTATTGTTTCTTGGGGCAGATGGGCAGAGCAAAACTTTCATGTTGCAGCATAAACTAGAGTAAAAAGAATTAATAGTCCCCTTCTGTTTGTTCCGTAGGGTTCAGAAATGGCCTGAAATTCCTGTGAGAAGCATAAACAATGGGTAGGCGGTGGCTGAGTGGTAGCGTGCTGGGCCCACATTCACCACGTGATGAACGACGCGAGTTCGAATCCCCACGCTACCACCTGGGATTTTTCAGTCACCGCCGAGTGGCTTAAAACTACCCACATGCTGTCCTGAAGACCACCCATCAACCCGGACTCTAGAGGAAACCGTCCAAGTGAATCAAGAAGGAGTTCCGGGGGGCAGCATGAGCCAAGAGAAGATGGCGCCACTATAAACACTTGTCTGCGCCATGACGGGCTGGGGCCGAACACCATCCAGGCCCCTCAAGCAAGCCTACCGGCGCTATAGGCGTAGACATAAAATAAATAAAATAAATGCTTCCAGGACTCACCACATGGCCTGGACGTCCTGGTGCTCCGTCAGGTACTTGGTGATATGGTCGCGGCTGCCGGTGAGGATATTGATGACACCAGCAGGCACGTCAGAAGTCTCCAACACCTGTGGGGAAGAACAGTGAAGATCAGGGTCTGTATCCTTGGTGTTCTTATCCTGTCAGGCCTAACAGCAGAGATCATGTGAATCCTTGGCATTCTTAGCTTATCTACCTTAGCAGCTGCTTCTGGGAGGGAATCACCTAACAGCTATTCTATAAGGGGACAGGCATGACTTGAATCGCCTTGATTTGCTACTGTATATAAAGTTTAGTGCTTCAGTCATACAAATCAGATACAAATCTTTACAATCACCAAGATTGCAAAGGACATTGGTGTCTCACAAGAGGACAGTCTTTGGTTCTCATGAGAATTAGTAAAACCTTTGGGTTGCCAACTAAAGGTAAAGGTAAAGTTTGGGGCATACGCTGTAGCAGGGCATGGCCTCAGTGCTCATCTCCGTAACATTGGCCCTTGAGCCTGTGATGGGAGGGAGCCCATTACCCCAGGACACAGGGCCAGTGTGACATCCAGGTTACCACAGTTTACCTTCCCCAGGTACCCATTTATTGACCAGCCTGAGAGGGAGGATGAACAGTTGGGTGAGCTGCACGCTGACTGCCCGGGCCGGGATTCGAACCCGGGCCCGCGGAGTAGAAGCCAGGCACGCTGACCACTAGACAACGGAGGCCAACTAGGGATACATTATACAGTGGTACCTCGTGATTCAAACAGCCCAAATGAACCAATTAAGTTCAAATCACGAGGTACCACTGTATATTAAATAATACAAAGGATTTGATTTGAACTCACCTGGTAGAGGGAGAGGGGCACAGTAGGGTGGGCCTCACTGGGAACCACCACCACAGCATTCCCTCGGGCCACTGCTGGAGCCACCAAGGACACAAAGGCCAGCAGGGGGGCCTCGTCCGGGCAGGCCACCCCTACCACCCCGACGGGCTCATTCACCTGCACCACCATGCCATACAGCTGTGTCTCCTGCACGCTGCCGCCATACTTGTCGCACAGTGCCGCCCAGTGGAAGAGTCTGGATACAGAGGCATCCACCTCCTGGGCTGCTTGCTTGGCACTCTGGCCTGTCACTGCTACCAGGTGGTCTGCTAGCTCCTGCCGACGCTGCTCCAGGTTTTCAGCCCAGTAATAGAGGATCTGTGAGCGGTTGAATCCACTCCGCTTCGCCCAGCCAGACTGAGCCTTGCCGGCCGCCTCTACAGCATTGCGCACGTCCTTCCTGTGAGGTTACACAGTGAATTAGTTCAGTGATCTTTAAAGTTTTCTCACAGTGAGATAGTTTTGTTTTCAGAATTGCCTTCATAATCCATTTTCAAGTCTTGGCAGTACCAAGTGCTGTGTGTATTTCTAATATTCAGTAAGCTTGCTGATTCATACACACAATTCCAGTAAGTGCTCACACCAGGAAAATGTCAGTTATCTAAAGCTCTGATGCCCTGTTCCTTCTGGGAATTCCCCTTGGAAAAGTTGGAAAGTTTCGCTTAGTCAGCACAACATCTGTGGTCATATGCCAGAGAGGGACAGAAGGGGAAGGAATTATAGAAGGGAATAGACCCCAGGAGACGGGACACAACCCCCGATTAATACCTGGTACTCATTCACTGCTGGGTGGACAGGGGCGTAGGGTATCGGAAAAGCCGCCCAAATATTTCCACTCCATCCAGGATTCAAACCCTGGCTCTCTTGGTTGTGAGCCGAGTGCACTAACCACTGCACCACGAAGCCCACTAATTCCCCTTGGAGGAGTGGCCATAGCAGAAAATTTAATCTCCAGTTCTCCCCACGTGTAGAAGGGAAAAGCGAGACTCATGCCGTGGCCACCCCTATCAAGAAGGTTCCCGAAGAAAATGGTGCATCAGAGCTACAGATATTTTTTTTCCTGATATGACTAATGAAGCAACAGACTTTAAAGTGGTTTGGCCACATGGAGCGAATGGAGGAGAGTAAGATGACCAGAAGGGTGTATGTGAGTGAGATAGAGGGAGGGAATGCTAGAGGACGACCTCCAGTGAAATGGAGGGATAGGGTGCAAGAGTATGTTAGGGAGAGGGGGGAAAGATCCTTGAGAAACTATGAGCAGGCAAGGAGGGAGTGTCTGGATAGAGAAAGGTGGAAGCTCTTCTGCCATGGCCATCCCCTGGTGGGAGCTCCTAGGACCAGGCGTCCATGAAATGATGATGATGATGACTAGTGACTGGAATGGCATGTTTGAATTGGCGAACATACTCAACCTGAGGTCCTTCTTACCTGTTGCTCTCACCAACAAGGGCGAAGGCTTTACCCTGTGTGTCCAGGACCACCCGGCAATAGTTAGCATCAGGGCGCTTCTGTGCACCGCCATAGTAAAGCTTGTAAGTCTGGTCCACGCGCGGCACCGATCCCTCGGCACTCACGGCATGCTGAAGCTGATGCTGCAATTAGGGAAGAAATCTCTCGTCAAAATAATTTATGGCACGATTCCCGTCCAGATACCACGCACTGATTCTTAAATAAAAATGCAAAGGTTTACAAAAGTTAGGTTATATGACAGCATATGATAACTGATTAAAGGTAAACAATAATAATAATAATAGTACAGGTAACTCTCGATTTACGTGTTTGGTTTACGCGTTTTTTAAATAATGCAGGGTCCAAAATCCAAACAAATGTTTAATTTACACATTTCTTCACTTGTACACGATATTTTATGGAGTGGCCACCGGATGTCTCACGCAACTGGACTCACACGGCGCCGCGGCCACACAGCTGAGCTCAGTTCTTCCTGCGCGCCTCTTGAACAACAATACAGTACCCACGCTGCCACGCTACTCAACAACAACACCCTCGCTGCTGTGCTACCACGAGGGGAAGGGCAGCCAGAGGAGGAACCACGAGAGGGAGAGGAGTCAGAGTGATACAGTAGGCAATAAAGGTACAAACCTACCTCTTGTTTGATTTACATTGTTTTTGATTTATTCTACCTCCTCCAGGACACAATACTCGCGCAAATTGAGAGTTACCTGTATTGGAAAAGGAGGAGAAGGGAAATCCAGGTGTACAGAGGTGAGTGGAGTCCCAACTAGTCTTGCTTACAGTCACTTCATATCACCCAGGTTTCCTTTCTCCTCCTCCTCCTCCAACTTGTCAAAAATGGCCCAACAAAGTACAGTCATCCCTCAAATAGTACGGTTTCCAATAGTTCGGTTTCAGATTTATACGGATTGTCACGAAAGATCTTTTAGGATTTTAAAATTTCCTGCACATTTGGATATTTAAAAATCCTTAAAATCTTCTTAGAGAATCCACATAAAACCAAAACCGAACTATTGGAAACCGTGCTATTTGAGGGACGCCTGTGTAATGATGATAATAATAATAGTAACAATAAAAGATAAAAATAAAATTAAAGATAAAATAATAAAATAGTCACTTGGTGTCCAGTATGAAAATGTGAAGGACCACTCTAGAACTGTTTACAATGTTTTTAACCCCTTCAACACGAGGATGCGTATACTGCGTCCTTGCGTGCCCCGTACCATATCCGAGGACGTGTATACTGTGTCCTGGCTCGCTTTAGCCAATATACAAGTTATTTTATCTCTATATTTATGCTTACATCTCAAAACTATCAATTAATTTATGTTTCTTTATGTGCACCATTTAATTCTTCATGTTTTCATATAGAACACATGATAATTGTGTTGAGTTTATGGCTGAAAACTTGTTATATTCAATAGTGACATTTGAAATTTGGCGCGCGGTGATCTCGGATACGGCACAGGGCACTGATTAGGTCCGGCCGTAGTGAGTTTCTTTATGTGCACCATTTAATTCTGCATGTTTTCATATATAATACATGATGATTATGTTGAGTTTATGGCTGAAAACTTATTCAATAGCGACATTTGAAATTTGGCGCGCGTGGTGATCCCAGATACGGCACGGGGCTCTGTTTTGGTCTGGCCGTAGTGAGTTTCTTTATGTGCACCATTTAATTCTGCATGTTTTCATATATAACACATGATGATTGTGTTGAGTTTATGGCTGAAAACTTGTTTTATTCTATAGTGACATTTGTAATTTGGCGCGAGGCGATCCCGAATACGGTGCGGGGCTCTGTTTTGACCTGGCCGTAGTGAGTTTCTTTATGTGCACCATTTAATTCTGCACGTTTTCATATATAATACATGATGATTATGTTGAGTTTATGGCTGAAAACTTGTTATATTCAATAGCGACATTTGAAGTTTGGCGCGCGTGGCGATCCCGGATACGGCGCGGGGCACTGTTTTGGCCCATAGTGAAGGGTTTAATTTCTTCTACCTCCCTTGTAGGAACAGCAACTTTGCAGGCATTTGTTTAGTTTCCCACAAAAGAATAATGACAACAATGGATGCACTGTGTCATGCACCCCATATGAGTCCTGCCTTAACATGTGTGTCTCTGTTAACCTGGGGTGAGGCAGGGTTGGAGGGCAGGCCACCGTTGTATGCTGCTCCAAACCTTGCAAAATCCACTGCAGGCGCTGTGAGCTTGAGAGGTCCTTGCCAGGCAGGCTTGACGTACTCATACAGGCCTGGAATAATAAGGACTTGTAGGCTGACTTGAAACTCTGACTTGAGGCACTATGATTATCTAACATCTAAACTCATAGGGGAGGCGGTGGCTGAATGGATAGCATGATGGCGCCGCGTTCAGGACGACACGAGTTCAATCCCCGCCCGGTGCCACCAAGCTAAGTTTTTTCAGCCGCCGCCGAGTGGCTTAAAACTACCCACATGCTGTCCAGAAGACCACCTATCAACCCGGACTCTAGATTCTAGGATTAAAGATGAGCTCCGGGAGGGCAGCACGGGCCAATGCAAGATGGCGTCACTATAAAAAGCACTTGCCTGCGCCAGAACGGGCTTGGCCGAAAAAAAAAATACTACATAAAAAAAACTCTTAGGACGTATAGATGAGTCATCCTTTAAGTTTTCTCTATCTATCTATATATCTGATGTCCTGCACACCCCTAGGAACCTCTCTCACTGACATGGCAGAAGTGTCTCAAGTTTTCCCTGTTCTGGCACTCCTTTTCAGCACACTTAATCCCTCACATACCAACTAACACACACACACACACACACTGGTTTGGAACAGATTAAGTGAAGAAATAGTATCGGCGAAGAGTGTGCAAAGATCCAAGGAAAAGTTGGATAATTATAGATACGGAGACGGGACCACACGAGCGTAAGCCCAGGCCCTGTAAAACTACAACTAGGTAAATGCAACTAGGTAAATACACACACAGCCTACACTATGGTAGTCCTGTGGATGCTGACAGCTCCCCCAAGTCTGACAGTGTAGCTTACAGTCTCATCAGTTTCAATGCTGCCACTGTGCAAATTTTCTCACATTCTAAAACTGACATATGTAGCATTATGATTCTAATTGTAATATTTTATCAAACACTATCTATATATGTGTGTGTTTGAGCTCTGTGTCTCTTTGCAGCCTGACATGGAATAGTGACTCTGTAGAATAGTTTTTCATAATTTAGTTGCTTATCTACAGAAGTCTCAGGTTTTGAGTTGGACAAACCTTCCTTGCCGCCATCCCTCCCAAAGCCACTCTGCCTGTAGCCCCCAAAGCCAGCTGCTGCATCAAACAAATTGTGGCAGTTGATCCACACAGCTCCAGCCTGGAACAAAACTACTCGTCAGGAAGGGTTAACAATGATGGGATAAATCTCTCAAAAGCATTAAATTTAGAGTTAGCATGACATTCATTCTCCTGTTAAAGTGGAAAAGTTAAAACAAGTCATACTTCAGCTTAGACTATGATTTCAGGTTAGGTAAAGAGTTCAAACATCACTAGGGTTTACAATGATGGGATAAATCTCTCAAAAGCATAAAATTTAGTTAGTATGACATATTCATTCTCCTGTTAAAGTGGAAAAGTTAAAACAAGTCATACTTCAGCTTAGACCAGTGTTATTCACTAATTTTTGCAAGAGAGCCACTTTGGTTAAACACATTGATTTAGAGAGCCGCAGCTACTGCAAGTTAGCGTAACTCAACTAATTAAATTAATATATAGACGTGTCGCTGATGTTTCCCGTATTAGACAGACATTATGATTTTGTGACCTAGAACTACGTAGACGTGTCGCTGATCAGTTTTCCCGTAGTAGACACGTATGATTTCTGTACGACTAGGGCAGGGATGTTAGAATGTTATCGCTTACTGTGACTTTGTCTTCCATCTCACCTCATGAAAATATATATCTTTCTTGATAAATTATTAAATTATTTTTCTATGTATTTTTTTTATTAATTAATTTATATATTTTTAGAGAGCCGTGAATTGAGTCATTATGAGCAGGCCCTTTCATGAAAGCATGCAATGAATACCACTGGCTTAGACTATGAAGATTTCAGGTTAGGTAAAGAGTTCAAACATCACTAGGGTTTACAATGATGGGATAAATCTCTCAAAAGCATAAAATTTAGTTAGTATGACATATTCATTCTCCTGTTAAAGTGGAAAAGTTAAAACAAGTCATACTTCAGCTCAGACTATGATTTCAGGTTAGGTAAAGAGTTCAAACATCACTAGGGTTTACAATGATGGGATAAATCTCTCAAAAGCATAAAATTTAGTTAGCATGACATTCATTCTCCTAATTAAAGTGGAAAAGTCAAAACAACACAGTCATACTTCAGCTTAGAGTATGAAGATTTCAGGTTAGGTAAAGAGTTCAAACATCACTAGGGTTTACAATGATGGGATAAATCTCTCAAAAGCATAAAATTTAGAGTTAGTATGACATATTCATTCTCCTAATTAAAGTATGACATATTCATTCTCCTAATTAAAGTGCAAAGTCAAAACAAGTCATACTTCAGCTTAGACTTTGAGGATTTCAGGTTAGGTAAAGAGTTCAAACATCACTAGGGTTAACAATGATGGGATAAATCTCTCAAAAGCATAAAATTTTGAGTTAGCATGACATTCATTCTTCTAATTAAAGTGGAAAAATCAAAACAACACAGTCATACTTCAGCTTAGACTATAAGAATTTCAGATTAGGTAAAGAGTTCAAACATCACTAGGGTTTACAATGATGGGATAAATCTCTCAAAAGCATAAAATTTAGTTAGCATGACATTCATTCTCCTGATTAAACTGCAAAAGTCAAAACAAGTCATACTTCAGCTTAGACTATGAAGATTTCAGATTAGGTAAAGAGTTCAAACATCACTAGGGTTAACAATGATGGGATAAATCTCTCAAAAGCATGAAATTTAGAGTTAGCATGACATTCATTCTCCTAATTAAAGTGAAAAGTCAAAACAAGTCATACTTCAGCTTAGACTATAAGGATTTCAGATTGGGTAAAGAGTTCAAACATCACTAGGGTTTACAATGATGGGATAAATCTCTCAAAAGCATAAAATTTAGTTAGCATGACATATTCATTCTCCTAATTAAAGTGCAAAGTCAAAACAAGTCATACTTCAGCTTAGACTATGAGGATTTCAGGTTAGGTAAAGAGTTCAAACATCACTAGGGTTAACAATGATGGGATAAATCTCTCAAAAGCATAAAATTTAGAGTTAGTATGACATTCATTCTCCTGTTAAAGTGGAAAAGTTAAAACAAGTCATACTTCAGCTTAGACTATGAAGATTTCAGGTTAGGTAAAGAGTTCAAACATCGCTAGAGTTTACAATGACGGGATAAATCTCTCAAAAGCATAAAATTTAGTTAGCATGACATTCATTCTCCTGTTAAAGTGGAAAAGTTAAAACAAGTCATACTTCAGCTTAGACTATGAAGATTTCAGGTTAGGTAAAGAGTTCAAACATCACTAGGGTTAACAATGATGGGATAAATCTCTCAAAAGCATAAAATTTAGAGTTAGTATGACATATTCATTCTCCTAATTAAAGTGGAAAACTCAAAACAAGTCATACTTCAGCTTAGACTATGAAGATTTCAGGTTAGGTAAAGAGTTCAAACATCACTAGGGTTTACAATGATGGGATAAATCTCTCAAAAGCATAAAATTTAGTTAGTATGACATATTCATTCTCCTAATTAAAGTGGAAAAGTCAAAACAACACAGTCATACTTCAGCTTAGACTATGAAGATTTCAGATTAGGTAAAGAATTCAAACATCACATACTTTGATCATTTTTGCAACTTCAACGCCAAGGGTCATTTTCTCGGTAAAGACAGACGCCCCGAGGCCATAGATGGTGTTGTTGGCCAGGGCAATGGCCTCTTTGGCAGTCCTGGGGTGTTTGAAAAAAGAGAAGAATTATGTAGCTTGGAAGATTCAGGCAACTAAGGATTAATAAATGATTTTTAACCCGGTAGCAGTGACGGGCCAAATTTGTGGCTTCACCATGTAGCAGCGACGGGCCAAATTTGTGGCTTTACCGTGTAGCAGCGACGGGCCAAATTTGTGGCTTTACCGTGTAGCAGTGACGGGCCAAATTTGTGGCTTCACCGTGTAGCAGGGCCAAATTTGGCTGCACCATGTAGAGCAACAGGCCAAATTTGGCTTCAAACAAACTTGGCCATCGCTGCTAAAGCACTTAAGCACAAATCCGTCGCTACCGGGTTAACATAATAAATGGTATACAGAAATGGCAGCATAGACAACATTGTGGCCTGAGGCAGACACAGCATTTTTAAAATCCCACCTGAAGGGCATGGCCACCAGGACCGGCCCAAAGATCTCCTCCACCACACAGCGAGAAGCAGTGCCCACCCCAGTGATGAGGGTTGGGGGGTAGTAGCAGCCAGGGGGAGCCTTCACCTGGAAGACCTGCAACAGTGGGTGGTGTTAGCATATATAACCAACCAAGCCTTCATCTCATCAGCTCTCCTCCTCTTACTGATAGTCTTCTACCTCTTAAATTCCGTCGCGATGTTGCCTCTCTTTCTATCTTCTATCGATATTTTCACGCTGACTGCTCTTCTGAACTTGCTAACTGCATGCCTCCCCCCCTCCCACGGCCCCGCTGCACACGACTTTCTGATCAATCTCATCCCTATACTGTCCAAACCCCTTATGCAAGAGTTAACCAGCATCTTCACTCTTTCATCCCTATACTGTCCAAACCCCTTATGCAAGAGTTAACCAGCATCTTCACTCTTTCATCCCTATACTGTCCAAACCCCTTATGCAAGAGTTAACCAGCATCTTCACTCTTTCATCCCTATACTGTCCAAACCCCTTATGCAAGAGTTAACCAGCATCTTCACTCTTTCATCCCTATACTGTCCAAACCCCTTATGCAAGAGTTAACCAGCATCTTCACTCTTTCATCCCTATACTGTCCAAAGCCCTTATGCAAGAGTAAACCAGCATCTTCACTCTTTCATCCCTATACTGTCCAAACCCCTTATGCAAGAGTTAACCAGCATCTTCACTCTTTCATCCCTATACTGTCCAAACCCCTTATGCAAGAGTTAACCAGCATCTTCACTCTTTTATCCCTATACTGTCCAAGCCCCTTATGCAAGAGTTAACTAGCATCTTCACTCTTTCATCCCTATACTGTCCAAACCCCTTATGCAAGAGTTAACCAGCATCTTCACTCTTTCATCCCTATACTGTCCAAACCCCTTATGCAAGAGTTAACCAGCATCTTCACTCTTTTATCCCTATACTGTCCAAACCCCTTATGCAAGAGTTAACCAGCATCTTCACTCTTTTATCCCTATACTGTCCAAGCCCCTTATGCAAGAGTTAACTAGCATCGTCACTCTTTCATCCCTATACTGTCCAAACCCCTTATGCAAGAGTTAACCAGCATCTTCACTCTTTCATCCCTATACTGTCCAAACCCCTTATGCAAGAGTTAACCAGCATCTTCACTCTTTTATCCCTATACTGTCCAAACCCCTTATGCAAGAGTTAACCAGCATCTTCACTCTTTGATCCCTATACTGTCCAAGCCCCTTATGCAAGAGTTAACTAGCATCTTCACTCTTTCATCCCTATACTGTCCAAACCCCTTATGCAAGAGTTAACCAGCATCTTCACTCTTTCATCCCTATACTGTCCAAACCCCTTATGCAAGAGTTAACCAGCATCTTCACTCTTTCATCCCTATACTGTCCAAACCCCTTATGCAAGAGTTAACCAGCATCTTCACTCTTTCATCCCTCACACTGGTAAACTCTGGAGCGATCTTCCCTCATCTGTATTTCCTCCTGCCTACGACTTGAACTCTTTCAAGAGGAGGGTATCAGGACACCTCTCCTCCCGAAATTGACCTCTCTTTCGGCCACTCCTCTAACTCTTTATAGGAGCAGTGAGTAGCGGGCTTTTTTTTCACATTTGTTACCTTTTTTTATGCCCTTGAACTGACTCCTCTGCTGTAAATAAATAAATAAATAAATAAATAAATAGACATTGTGAATCAATCGTACACCATTCTGGTTTGTTATGCCTTTGTTGTCTTTGGTGTGTTCTTTTTTCATTGACTTTTGGCCTTCATTGTGTCTTCCAAGCATAAGGCTGATTCATCTGATGGCAGAGCTTGTAACAAAGGGAAAGAGATCACAAGGGAAGTGAAATCATGTAGTGCGGCAACCAGGCCTGATAACGGAGCCTCCCATAACCCACTTGGCGACGGGGTACCTCTTTGGCCGACTCGGTAAGGAGTGGCTCTCTCGTCACGCTGGTCGCGGGTTCAATCCCAGGCAGCTGCGAATACCCTCTCCTGGTCTTGTTTAATTTCTCGTGTGTTGTTTCGATACACACAGAGGACGTGTTGGACCGACAGAGTAATAGAAAAAGAGAACAGAAAATCTCTTCATTAAAATCAGACATTGTGAAGCGATTGGAAAATGGAGAAACGGCTTTTTTGTTAGTTTTTCATTCTATTATTTTATATCTATGGCCTGGAAGAGTTTTTCATACAAATATTTACTATCTAATTATGACTTTACTACTGCATAAGCACAGGTGAGTGATTTTGATCCTTGTGGCACTTTGATTTGAGGGTTGGGGCAGACAGTTCCTTCTAGTTAAGGGTGTGTTTTAACTTCCATACGAAATTAGGTTATGACGGTGTTGAAGGAACGGAACTCTGTTGTAAGTCGAGGACCCGCTGCAGGGAAGGGAAGGGAATGGAAGGGAAGGGAAGGGAAGGGAAAGGAAGGGAAGGGAAAGGAAGGGAAGGGAAGGGAAGGGAAGGGATGGGAAGGGAAGGGAATGGAAAGGAAGGGATGAAAATGGAAGGGAAGGGAAAGGAAGGGAAGGGAATGGAAGGGAAGGGAAAGGAAGGGAAGGGAAAGGAAGGGATGGGAAGGGAAGAGAATGGAAGGGAAGGGAAAGGAAGAGAAGGGAAAGGAAGGGAATGGAAGGGAAAGGAAGGGAAGAGAATGGAATGGAAGGGAAGGGAAAGGAAGGGAAAGGAAGAGAATGGAATGGAAGGGAAAGGAAGGGAAGGGAAAGAAAGGGAATGGAAGGGAAGGGAAAGGAAGGGAAAGGAAGGGAAGAGAATGGAAGGGAAGGGAAAGGAAGGGAATGGAAAGGAAGGGAAGGGAATGGAAGGGAATGGAAGGGAAGGGAAAGGAAGGGAAGAGAATGGAATGGAAAGGAAAGGAAAGGAAGGGAAGAGAATGGAAGGGAAAGGAAGGGAAGAGAATGGAAGGGAAGAGAAAGGAAGGGAAGAGA
This sequence comes from Eriocheir sinensis, assembly GCF_024679095.1. NCBI lineage: Eukaryota > Metazoa > Arthropoda > Malacostraca > Decapoda > Varunidae > Eriocheir > Eriocheir sinensis. Next base: position 661,831 of record NC_066514.1, read on the forward strand.
AAGGAAGGGAAGGGAAAGGAAGGGAAGGGAAGGGAAGGGAAGGGAAAGGAAGGGATGGAAAAGGAAGAGAAGGGAAAGGAAGGGAAGGGAAAGGAAGAGAAGGGAAAGGAAGGGAAGGGAAGGGAAAGGAAGAACACAAAGGAGGGAACACAAAGAAAGAACAAACAACAGCAGACCTGCTGGTCCTTACGAGGTTGTTTGTGACAAGCTCCACTAACTATCTAATCAAAGGTGGAAGATGAAGGACAGCAAAGGCGAAGGCTCCTCCCCACCCCCCCATCCCTCCAGCCAAAGCTGGCAGGAAAGGAAAAAGAACCATGCAGCATGGAAAAACTGCATGGAATTTATGTAGGAAAGAGGAAAGAACTACCATTACTGCTACCACTAACCGGGCAATAAAAGCGGGCAAGGACACCAGTATTCGAAAGAACTTAACGTTATTACGACAATGAGTAATATCTTAGTTGCTGGTTGGATTCAAAACACTTGTCTAATCTATTCTTGAAGGCCGTAACTGTTGTACTATCAACGACATCACAGGGTAGAGAGTTCCAAAAGGAGAAGGGAAGGGAAGGGAATGGAAGGGAAGAGAATGGAAGGGAAAGGAAGGGAAGGGAAAGGAAGGGAATGGAAGGGAAGGGAAAGGAAGGGAAAGGAAGAGAAGGGAAGGGAAGGGAAAGGAAGGGAAGAGAATGGAAGGGAAGGGAAGGGAAGGGAAAGGAAGGGAAGGGAAAGGAAGGGAAGAAAAGGAAATGAAGGGAAGGGAAGAGCAGGGAAAGGAAGGGAATGGAAGGGAAAGGAAGGGAATGGAAGGGAAGGGAAGGGAAGGGAAAGGAAGGGAAGGGAAAGGAAGGGAAAGAAAGAGAATGGAATGGAAGGGAAAGGAAGGGAAGGGAAGGGAAAGGAAGGGAAGGGAAAGGAAGAGAAGGGAAAGGAAGGGAAGGGAATGGAAGGAAAGGGAAGGGAAGGGAAGGGAAAGGAAGAGAAGGGAAAGGAAGGGAAGAGAATGGAATGGAAGGGAAGGAAGGGAAAGAATGAGAACGAAAGGGAAAAGACAGGAAACAAAAAAGATAGGAAAGGAAAGTAAGGGAAAAAAAGAAAAAAAGAAAGAGAGAAGGAAAGGAAGAACATAAGAAAGGGGAGAGGAAAATATATATAAATGTGTATAAAAGTGAAGCAATGTTATGGTGATGGAGACTCCTGAGATGATGATATGTTTGGCCAAAGAATACACTAAAGAATAAAATTATTATATATACAACTCAGCACCAACCTCTGCCCCCTCCTGCCGAGCCTCGTCCACATAGGCAGCGATGGACTTCTTCTGAGTTAGGTCCACCACGCTGCCCATATCTACCACCTTGTCCAGCGAGGGGCCCAGGCGAAGGGTCTCCATCCGTCGCTTCAGCTTGGTGATAAATGTCTCAAACACTGGCTCCTGGACCAGCAGGCGTGACCCAGCCGAACACACCTGTAGGGATGGAGGGAAGGGAGTTCATGCTGTGCTCAGGTGTTATGGAAAGGCAGTAGAACAGGGTTAGATTATACAGGTAAGTCTCGATTTACGCGAGTTTAAAATAACGCAGGGTCCAAAATCCAAATAAATGTTTAATTTGCACGTTTTTTTTCACTTATACGCGAAATTTTATGGAGTGGCCACCAGATGTCTCACGCAACTGGACTCACACGGCGCCGCGGCCACACAGCTGAGCTCAGTTCTTCCCACGCGCCACTTGAACAACAATACAGTACCCACGCTACTCAACAACAACAACACCCTCGCTGCTGTGCTACCACGAGGGGAAGGACAGCCAGAGGAGGAACCACAAGAGGGAGAGGAGTCAGAGTGATACAGTAGGCAATAAAGGTACAAACCTACCTCTTGTTTGATTTACATTGTTTTTGATCTACGCGACCTCTTCAAGGACACAATACTAGCGTAAATCGAGTTACCTGTATATATATTTTTTCACTGCTCAAGGAAACAGACTGAGGGTTACTTTAAAAAGAAAAAATGAGGCACTGTACTGATCCGGGATGCTTGTGCGCAGTTGAAACTAAACCACTGATATTTCTATAGATGTTTCACTGATGGATATTATACTGGATATCATTTCAGAGCGTATTGATTTTCCTTCATCCATACTGGTGTAAATATTTTTGATCTAATAAAAAAATACAGTGAAGAGAATAGGGATATATTGCTTTTTTTTATAACTCTGCATTGACAGAGAGAGAGAGAGAGAGAGAGAGAGAGAGAGATTTACATAGAAAATCAGACCACACAGATCCCATGGTCCAGACTAGGTGGCCTGTCCTTAAACCTGAGAGACTCTACATTAGTCAGATGGCTCCAAAACGTTGCATTTCTACTCTAGTTAATATTAAGTTCAAGAGAGAGAGATAGAGAGAGTGTGTCTTATCTCCCCTCTGCAAGATATAAGAGATAAGAAGCCTCAGCATAAAGAGATAAGCTATTCACAATAATTTTTTGATGACAAACCACAGAACAGCCACAAGCCTTTTTTCTCTAAAGTGTATACTGATTATAGAATGATGTATAGATGGATCGCAGAAGACCACCAGGAAAAGTTGGAAAGTTTCGTTAAGTCGGCGCAACATCTGTGGTCATATGCCGGAGAGAGACAGAAGGGGAAGGAATTATAGGAGAAGGAAACAGACCCCAGGAGACAGGACACAACCCCCGATTAATACCTGGTACCCATTCACTGCTGGGTGGACAGGGGCGCAAGGTATCGGAAAAGCCACCTAAATTTTTCCACTCCGCCCGGGAATCGAACCCGGGCTCTCTCGGTTGTGAGCCGAGTGTGCTAACCACTGCACCACGAAGCCCCCAAAGACCACCAGGAAGGCCAAGGAAGACGTGGAGAAAGGTGGTGGAGGAAGATATGAGGAGGCTGAACGTCACGGAAGAAATGGCTATGGACCGGCAACAGTGGAGGAGGCCCATATCCCGCCCAACCCCACCATAGGGAATACATGGATGTTAAACAATGATGATGATGATGATGTATAGATGCATTATCCAGATGGTGCACTGGGGCTGGAAATACGTCACTGTACATCACCGTATTGAAGAGGTTAATATCTTGGTTCATCCACTCATCTGCCTTCCTAACCATTAACCCGTACAGTGTTTAGTTCGTACATACCTCTTAGGGAAGTGTTTAGTATGTATATATATACGCACGCTCTTTTGAGGGCTTATACCCCCTTTATTTTTGTCTGCGTATGTAACATTGTTCATTGACAGTAAAGAGGAACAATTTGACAAGTCCGTATTTTTAAATTTGACAAGTTTTCGTATTTTTAAATTTGACAAGTCTTCGTATTTTTAAATTTGACAAGTTTTCGTATTTTTAAATTTGACAAGTTTTCGTATTTTTAAATTTGACAAGTTTTCGTATTTTTAAATTTGACAAATCTTCATATTTTTAAATTTGACAGGTCTTCGTATTTTTAAATTTGACAAGTTTTTGTATTTTTAAATTTGACAAATCTTCATATTTTTAAATTTGACAGGTCTTCGTATTTTTAAATTTGACAAGTTTTTGTATTTTTAAATTTGACAAGTCTTCATATTTTTAAATTTGACAAGTCTTCATATTTTTAAATTTGACAAGTCTTCATATTTTTAAATTTGACAAGTCTTCGTATTTTTAAATTTGACAAGTCTTCATATTTTTAAATTTGACAAGTCTTCATATTTTTAAATTTGACAAGTCTTCATATTTTTAAATTTGACAAGTCTTCGTATTTTTAAATTTGACAAGTCTTCGTATTTTTAAATTTGACAAGTCTTCGTATTTTTAAATTTGACAAGTCTTCGTATTTTTAAATTTGACAAGTTCGTATTTTTAAATTTGACAAGTCTTCGTATTTTTAAATTTGACAAGTCTTCATATTTTTAAATTTGACAAGTCTTCGTATTTTTAAATTTGACAAGTCTTCATATTTTTAAATTTGACAAGTTTTCGTATTTTTAAATTTGACAAGTCTTCCTATTTTTAAATTTGACAAGTCTTCATATTTTTAAATTTGACAAGTCTTCATATTTTTAAATTTGACAAGTCTTCATATTTTTAAATTTGACAAGTCTTCATATTTTTAAATTTGACAAGTCTTCATATTTTTAAATTTGACAAGTCCGTATTTTTAAATTTGACAAGTCTGTATTTTTAAATGAAAGTTAAAGGGCCTTTCTGTACATTTGTCCGCATTCCAACAAAAATCATTATACAAGAAGGTAAGTTACTTTTTTCTAGGTAATTACTCCTTGATTCTATAACCAGTAATGCATGTGGGATTGTAAGTTATGGTTCTGAGTAATCGGAAATGAAAACTGATCGACGGAAGCTTCATAGGCAGGTATTACACGACACCTTCCCTTCTCACATCAGCTATTTCTAAAGGTCAAAGAGGGGGTCAGTCGGGTTCTAGTGAGTGTTTCTTCAGGCTCATGGTACAGAAGAAGGGTTAAGCTACCACCAGGGTCATAAAACTACTCCTGGAAATGCCCACAACTCCTGCGAAAGCCTTGTCAAATAGGTGTTCTTGGGCGGCAAAACCCATAGGCTGGTATTACAAGAAACTTTCGCTTCTCACATCAGCTATTTCTAAAGGTCAAAGAGGGGGTCAGTCGGGTTCTAGTGAGTGTTTCTTCAGGCTCATGGTACAGAAGAAGGGTTAAACTACCACCAGGGTCATAAAACTACTCCTGGAAATGCCCACAACTCCTGTGAAAGCCTTGTCAAATAGGTGTTCTTGGGCTGCGAAATGTCTTATGATACGACCCATAGTGTTTTGTTGAGCTTTGAGAACCATGGTTGTGGTACAGACGCCCTTGAAGCGAGCGGTGGTTTTTTTTTTTTTTTTTTTACAACAAAGGAGGCAGCTCAAGGGCACACAAAAAAGAAAACAATAATAAAAAAAAAGCCCGCTACTCGCTGCTCCTAAAAGAGAAACAAAAGAGGTGGCCGAAAGGAAGATCAAATACCTGATGCGCATCCAATCATTCTCTTATACTTACAATTCCTGTTTATTTTTTTAGGTTTTTGTGATGTAAAGAAGTACTTATACATTACTCATGCTTTAGGGCTGTGAGAAGTGTTTATAATGGAAAGAATATAGCCTCTAAAAAATTTTAAGATAAATTTCTGAGACGGAGAAAAATAAGAGGACGAACACTTTAGAGTCTAGGGTTCCATTCCTCACATATAAATAATACATATATAACAAATAATTTCAGATTTCTTTACATTTTTAGAGGCAAATAAAAAAAATGTGAAAAAAGTGCAATCTGGCATGACCCGTATCGATGCCAAAACATGACACTGTACAGGTTAAAAAGTGGCTGCCTTACCTGTCCTTGATTGAACCAGATAGCGTCCACCACGCCCTCCACTGCCGAGTCAAGGTCAGCCGAGTCGAACACAATCACCGGACTCTTCCCACCCAGCTCTGCCAAATAAACAAGGTGTCAGCCACAGAGGATAGATTGCCAGAAGTTTGGAAAGTTTCGTTTAGTCGGCGCAACATCTGTGGTCATATGCCGGAGAGAGACAGTAGGGGAAGGAATTATAGGAGAAGGGAACAGACCCCAGACGGGACACAACCCCCGATTAACACCTGGTACCCATTCACTGCTGGGTGGACAGGGACGTAGGGTATCGGAAAAGCCGCCCAAATTTTTCCACTCCGCCTGGGAATCGAACCCGGGCTCTCTCGGTTGTGAGCCGAGTGTGCTAACCACTGCACCACGAAGCTCCCAAGAAATGGCTATAGATATGGACCGGCAACAGTGGAGGAGGCTCATGTCCCGTCCAACCCCACCATAGGGAATAAATGGACGTTAAACGATGATGATGATGATGATGAATGAAAAAGAATGTAATCAGAAACGCTGATCATCAACACTTGATAAATGATTGATAATTCCTGAAACGTTAATGGTCCAGCTACCCACTATGCATGGCTAACCCCTTGACTGTGGATTTCCTACAGTCAGACATCACCAAGCCACAGGAATGGAACAAAAAGTGGCTGCAAGAATTCAATGAAGAAATATGTAGACTCCTGCACCTTGGGAGAGGATATCCAGCACACCAATACCACATGGGAAACACTCCACTATCCACCACAGAGGCAGAGAAAGACCTGGGAGTGTATGTTACCAGGCTACCAGTGAAGGGATATCCAGCACACCAATACCACATGGGAAACACTCCACTATCCACCACAGAGGCAGAGAAAGACCTGGGAGTGTATGTTACCAGGCTACCAGTGAAGGGATATCCAGCACACCAATACCACATGGGAAACACTCCACTATCCACCACAGAGGCAGAGAAAGACCTGGGAGTGTATGTTATCAGGCTACCAGTGAAGGGATATCCAGCACACCAATACCACATGGGAAACACTCCACTATCCACCACAGAGGCAGAGAAAGACCTGGGAGTGTATGTTACCAGGCTACCAGTGAAGGGATATCCAGCACACCAATACCACATGGGAAACACTCCACTATCCACCACAGAGGCAAAGAAAGACCTGGGAGTGTATGTTACCAGGCTACCAGTGAAAGCCTAATCCGTGCCAATCACAGCGGATGGGTTAAACAATGATGATGATGAAGCTGGAACAGGGTACAATACTTTTTCCATGCCACTGCCCTCTCCATATTCCTGGACTCCCTTCTCCAACGTCTGTCCTTCAAACACTAACCCAGGGAAAGCTTTTTGCCCGAGCCAGCAGTCTCCCTCCTCAGGATTTGGCCGACCTCAGTAGAACCTGTGAAGGCTACTTTGTCCACCTCAGGATGAATGGCCAGCTGGGTGCCCATCGCGCCGCCCCCAGTGACCACGTTGAACACCCCTGCCGGCAGCCTGGTAAAGGAAGGGCAGAAAAATTAAGTGACAAAAAGAAAGAATAATGGAAAAACAATATCGATCTACACCTCTGATACAGTTCTTCACCGCAACCTTCAAGGGAGTGGCCACTGCAAAATGTCTCCCGTTTTCTATTCCAGCACTCCCTCTAAATATTACTAAATATAATACAAGGACTATATATACATCTGTCCTACTATATCTTGGAGTCTCACCCTTACCCAGCCTCAGCACAGATCTCAGCGAAGAGGAGGGCTGAGAGGCGAGTGTTAGTGGCTGGCTTAAGGACGACGGTGTTGCCCATGGCCAGCGCTGGGCAAACCTTCCACGCCAGCAGCATCAATGGGAAGTTCCACGGCACAATGGCCCCCACGACTCCTGCAATACAAGTGACGGTGAAATATTTACAGAGGGTATAAAAAAATCCTTCATACTAATACTGAAATTGTACATTGTTAGTGTATACTGTAAGGACTACTGGTTTTACTGCAGCTTTTTAACCCGGTAGCAGCGACGGGCCAAATTTGTGACTTTACCATGTAGCAGCGACGGGCCAAATTTGTGGCTTTACCGTGTAGCAGCGACGGGCCAAATTTGTGACTTTACCATGTAGCAGCGACGGGCCAAATTTGTGGCTTTACCGTGTAGCAGCGACGGGCCAAATTTGTGACTTTACCATGTAGCAGCGACGGGCCAAATTTGTGGCTTTACCGTGTAGCAGCGACGGTCCAAATTTGTGACTTTACCGTGTAGCAGCGACGGGCCAAATTTGTGACTTTACCGTGTAGCAGCGACGGGCCAAATTTGTGGCTTTACCGTGTAGCAGCGACGGGCCAAATTTGTGACTTTACCGTGTAGCAGCGACGGGCCAAATTTGTGGCTTTACCGTGTAGCAGCGACGGGCCAAATCTGTGACTTTACCGTGTAGCAGCGACGGGCCAAATTTGTGGCTTTACCGTGTAGCAGCGATGGGCCAAATTTGTGGCTTTACCGTGTAGCAGCGACAGGCCAAATTTGTGACTTTACCGTGTAGCAGCAACAGGCCAAATTTGTGACTTTACCGTGTAGCAGTGACGGGCCAAATTTGTACCATGATATAAACCCCCCAAAATAGATGATACATAATCTGATCACAAATGCTTTGATATATATTATGAAATGGTTTGTGTGAGGGGTGATGTTTTCTCATTTTTCTCGCTTGGAGGGACCATTAAGAAACATGATCCCCGCTGCAACTGGGTTAAAGCTGAGGAACCATAGAATAGGTTATCAAAATTGATCAACTTCAACACCAGTACAAGAGCAACAGTCTCGCTGGAGTGTTCAGCCTTCCGAGCATTCAATCGTTCGGAAGTGGATACACATAGGAATATACATAGGAAGAACAGACACCAGAAAACCTGTCGATCTATGGCGAGGGTGTCTGTTTACTACCGCTACTACTAGTAATCTAAATTTGAAACTGAAAAACTAGAGACACATGCTAGTAATCTAAATTTGAAACTGAAAAACTAGAGACACATACTAGTACAGTCACCCCCCGCCGTTCGCGGTCTCACCCATCGCGGTTTCAGATTCATGATCAACTAATCAGACCCCCGCTTATACGCTGACCCCAGTTTCAAGGATACGCGGATGCATTGACGCTAAATAGGAAGGCAGAGAGGAGGAGGAAGGCAGAGAGGAGGGGAAGGGAGAGGAGGAGGACGGCCGACCTGAGGGAGGGAGGGAGGCAGAGAGGAGGGGGGAAGGGAGAGAGGAGGGAGGCGGGGCAATGGACGTTAAGGCGGTGTCACACTAGCACTTTTTCCGTCGATTAATGCCATTTCCGTCGATTTTTCATCGTTCCGCATAAACTTATCGCATGAATTTGTCAGACGATCAGGATCGTGTCCGCCTGCAAATTTCCGCCTTTGTTTACATTTCCAAGACCAAGACCGAGACTTTCCAAGGTGGCTTCAACCTGTCTCAAACGCTCTCCTGCAGTGACAGCCTTCCTCATCCTGGTGTCACTTCTGGCAATAAGAGGTGTCACTAACTCCAGAAGTCTGTGGTACTGGCTCTTGTCCAACCTGATCCAATTCTTCAGAGTCTCATGTTCCTCTAAAGTCAGCTCTTTTAACAGCCTGTGGTACACTTTCTCTTTCCCGACGAGCCAACCATGAGCGCATCCATGCACGCTTTTTGGCTTGTTTAGCCTCTAAGTCTCACAATACACAGTATTAGGTTCAGAGCAGCGTATCTTTGCCGCAGCGTGGACTACATGTTTGTTTACATTCCCATGGTCTGTGCCGACGGAAAGTTTCAGACGAAACACCGTTTGTGTGTGACAGGCCGCAGCCAAGATATCCACGATTTTCAGAAAAACGACGGAAAAAGTTGACGGAAAAAGTGCTAGTGTGACACCGCCTTTAGGTTGCTCCTGAGTGACGTCACGGTTAGACTGTGACGTCATGCTTTCCTATTGGCCAGCAGCTCATTCAGGGACGACTGCTATTGGTCGAGATTTTCTCATAGCAACATTATCCTAAAAAAAAAAAATTCACGCACCGCCACACTGCAGTGTTGCCAGATTGGGCTACTTATCGCAAATTGGGCTACTTTTGGGAACGAAAAAAACATGTTTTATATGACGTGTCAGAGGTGACTTCCCCAAATGCATATTTTCCCATAGGGTTATAGTCCCGCCGTTCGCGGTCTCACGCATCGCGCAGAAGTCCGGGAACGAAATACCCGCGAACGGCGGGGGATGACTGTAATCTAAATTTGAAACTGAAAAACTAAGAGACACATTATAGACCCACTCTCTTCCTTACCTCCCCACCACCACTAATAGCAAGCAATCCACTCAGCTCCCCATACCCAGACTCACCTACACTTTTCCAGCCAGCCATCTGTGTGTCCTTCAGCTGAGCCCACCCCGCATGGTAGTACAGATGCCGGGACACCAGTGGCACATCACAGTCCCTCGACTCCCTCGCCGTCTTGCCGTTGTCCAAGGCCTCCACCACGGCCAGTAGACGGGCGTGTTTCTGGACATGTCGTGCGATGCTGAAAAGACAAGTGGTTACGAAGGTGTGTTGCTGGGAATGCTTCGTGACAGGATCTCAGTTAATTAGTCTGAACAGGTAACTCTCGGTTTATGCGAGTTTGGTTTACTGAATGAAATTTCTGAAGTTGCAAAAGTTACCAAATAAAACAACAACAAAAAAAGCAAAGAAGATTGAAATATTAATAAGACTGTAGACTGTAAAACAAGTACAGGTAACTCTCGATTTATGTGAGTTTGGTATACGCGATTTTGAAATAACGTGGGGTCCAAAATCCAAATAAATGTTTAATTTACACGTTTTTTCACTCATACGCAATATTTTATGGAGTGGCCACCAGATGTCTCACGCAACTGGACTCACACGGCGCCGCGGCCACACAGCTGAGCTCAGTTTTTCCCGCACACCACTTGAACAACAATACAGTACCCACGCTGCCACGCTACTCAACAACAACAACACCCTCGCTGCTGTGCTACCACGCGGGGAAGGGCAGCCAGAGGAGGAACCACGAGAGGGAGAGGAGTCAGAGTGATGCAGTAGGCAATAAAGATACAAACCAACCTCTTGTTTGATTTACATTGTTTTTGATTTACGCGACCTCTTCAAGGACACAATACTCGCATAAATCGAGAGTTACCTGTACAAGATATAAGCTTACCTGTAAAGGTGCCTGGCCCTGGTGTGTGCCGGGAGGGCAGACCATGACTTGTAGGCCTCCCTGGCGGCCCCCACAGCTAGGTCCACGTCCTCCGATGTACCCTGTATGGTGGACGCCAGCACTGCGTTGTCAGATGGAGCTTTGGACTCATAGGTCTGCCGGCCCACAGGCACCACCCACTTGTTGTTGATGAAGTGGCCAAACAGCCGGCCATGGTCATCAAGCCAGGCCTGGGTGGTGAAAGCCTTACTTTAACGACTATTTTCAATTCTTCTATGTGGCAGGAGGAAATACAAAAAAATATGTATGAAAGATATAAAAAAAGTTGCTTACAATTGGTTTAGACAATACATATTCTGCTTATTTCAGTAATAGCTACCTTTGACCTTTTAACCCAGTAGCAGCGGGGATCATGTTTCTTAATGGTCCCTCTAAGCGAGAAAAATGAGAAAAAAATCACCCCTCACACAAACCATTTCATAATATATATCAAAGCATTTGTGATCAGATTATGTATCATCTTTTTGGGGGGGTTTATATCGTGGCACAAATTTGGCCCGTCGCTGCTACCGGGTTAATCTCTTCAAACTGGTGATATATTGATACATCATCTCATAACTAGTCTACCATAAAAGAAAACAGGCTCATAGCTATTATCTGTAAAATATCATCTTCAGAAATTTTTTCTGAATAACTAATCTATTTATACTGAAGCCTGTTATGTTATATTTCTGAGAAAGAGGAAGCCATGTGTTGTGTGAATATAATTATGATATGGCACAGAGGGGAGATAACTCTCTCTCTCTCTCTCTCTCTCTCTCTCTCTCTCTCTCTCTCTCTTCTCGAGTTACCTTGAAAGCCACCCATTAATTGGGGATTCACAACATGGCTTCCGTAACAAAAGATCCTGCCTATCAAACCTATTGACCTTTTATAACAACCTCTTCTCAGTTTATGACGTAACCAAATCATTGGACGTACTCTATTTTGATTTCCAGAAAGCGTTTGATAAAGTCCCACATCATAAACTACTTTACAAATTAATAAAGCAAACAGATATTGACAGTCAAGTTCAGGGCTCGGTTCTTAACCCAGTGCTCTTCATTATTTACATCAACGATGTGGATGTTGGACTCAATAATCGCATTAGTAAATTTGCAGATGACACAAAGATTGGTAACTCAGTTCTCACTGACAAAGACAGGCAAAGCCTCCAAGAGGATTTGCCAGGTCCTTCAAGATGGAACAAGAAATAAGAAGTTTGATTACGAAACGCGCAGCGTCAAACTCAAAAGCATTCAGTGCGTCAAGGACCTGGGGGTCAAAATCGTGTCAAACCTCAAATTCTCACAGCAATGCATTGATGCAGCAAATAAAGCAAACAGAATGTTGGGCTTCATTAAAAGAAATTTAGTATTAAAAATAAAGATGTAATACTTCCGCTCTACAATAGTTTAGTCAGACCCCACTTGGAATATGCGGTACAGTTTTGGTCTCCCCACCATGCAACAGACAAAAGGGGTAAAAAGACACCTACATTGGAGTACACTGGTGTATCCTTTGGGTAAAGACATCTACATTGGAGTACACTGGTGTATCCTTTGGGTAAAGACATCTACATTGGAGTACACTGGGGTATCCTTTGGGTAAAGACATCTACACTGGAGTACACTGGTGTATCCTTTGGGTAAAGACATCTACACTGGAGTACACTGGTGTATCCTTTGGGTAAAGACATCTACACTGGAGTACACTGGGGTATCCTTTGGGTAAAGCAGTGAACCCTACACTATGGACCGGAAACTTGCCCCAGCCCTGTCATTAAGCCGCGAATTTTGGAAAATCAACCGCTTTGGTGCGAATCGCCATGACTCCCTTATTTTTGGGGCTACAGAAATGTTTTTGGTATCAATCAACGGCAAAATGAAAGGGCTATATTTTTTAATAAGCGACTGGGCTCAAAAAACGACTCGAAAGGGTAAAAAATCGAGAGAGAGCTGATTCACAAGAATCACGACAAGTTAAAATTAGAATGGGGAATATACACAGTGAGAGACAGATACCACGCAATTATATGTTATCATTGTCAGAGATACGGCCATCTTGAGGCCAACTGTACTGCTAAGAGCAATGGAGAGGCCAAAAAATGTTTCAAATGCGCTGGTGATCATATATCGAAAGATTGGTCCATGGCTGAGGAGAAATGCATAAATTGTGTGAGGTACAAAAAGCTTGAAATCAACCACGCAGCGAATGACCAGTGTTGTGTAGTTCTCCAGACAGAAATTGAGGGAATTCGTAACATGACTGATCATGGCTATTAATTAGTGTTTGTACTCAAAGATAAATTGTGTGTGATGAATGTTCAGTGTGTTGGAAATAATTGTTGGATGTTTAATTGTGATATTACTGTATGACGAAAATATCAGACATGAACACTGAACCAATGGATATTTGTGATACTATTCATGAAGGCAATTGAGACACTCACTCACTCACTATGATGTTTGAGAATAAGTGCATCGATGATTATTATTGAGGCTAACATTGTGAGTCTTGATGGCCCTCGTAGAGCACTGCATCAGCGGCGGAGCAGGGTCTGAAACCTCATCACCGGTAGAAAGGTAAACGGTAAAACTAGAGTAGTACAACAGTATGTGAGTTCTTGGAAAGGTTATTATTCTCGTGGGGGCAATATTGGAGGTGCGTAGTTAATCTCCACATTTACCCTTAGAGTTCAGACTGAGAGAAAAATTGTTCCTTAACCCGGTAGTAGCGACGGGCCAAATTTGTGGCTTTACCGTGTAGCAGCGACGGGGCAAATTTGTGGCTTTACCGTGTAGCAGCGACGGGCCAAATTTGTGGCTTTACCGTGTAGCAGCGACGGGCCAAATTTGTGGCTTTACCGTGTAGCAGCGACGGGCCAAAATTGTGGCTTTACCGTGTAGCAGCGACGGGCCAAATTTGTGGCTTTACCGTGTAGCAGCGACGGGCCAAATTTGTGGCTTTACCGTGTAGCAGCGACAGGCCAAATTTAGGCTTTACCGTGTAATAGCTTTACCGTGTAGCAGCGACGGGCCAAATTTGTGGCTTTACCCTGTAGGAGCGACGGGCCAAATTTGTGGCTTTACCGTAGAACAGCAGCGACGGGCCAAATTGTGGCTTTACTGTAGCAGCGACAGGCCAAATTTGTGGCTTTACCGTGTAGCAGCGACGGCCCAAACATTGTGGCTTTACCGTGTAGCAGCGACGGGCCAAATTTGTGGCTTTACCGTGTAGCAGCGACGGGCCAAATTTGTGGCTTTACCGTGTAGCAGTGACGGGCCAAATTTGTGGCTTTACCGTGTAGCAGCGACGGGCCAAATTTGTGGCTTTACCGTGTAGCAGCGATGGGCCAAATTTGTGGCTTTACCATGTAGCAGCGACAGGCCAAATTTGTGCCATGATATAAACCCCCCAAAATAGATGATACATAATCTGATCACAAATGCTTTGATATATATTATGAAATGGTTTGTGTGAGGGGTGATTTTTTCTCATTTCTCTCGCTAGGAGGGACCATTAAGAAACATGATCCCCGCTGCTACTGGGTTAAAGTTCAGGGCCCATATACATACTAGCAAACAGCTGTTAAGACTAACACATTAGCCTTAACATTTTTCTGTTAAGCGCTAACAGATATTCACAAAGCCTTAGCAGCACTGTTAGGGTAACAGCGGCAGGGAGCATTTTTACCGCTTAGCAAACAGTTGTTAGCAGGATTGCTTATGTTCTTATTGTAACTCCTCCCTTATTTGTTGACCATTTTTCTTCATCCAAAAAGCATTTTAATCAGGAATGATAGGAGATTAAGGCCTGCGCAGATACATAGATGTGTTTGTTGGATTTACGAAGAAAATTATACTATAGTTCCTTGCGGATAGATACAATATGTTAGTGTATGCTAAAACATTTCCCGTTTTCTTCTGTAGCGGCGCGAGAGAAAATTGAAGTTTTAGGAGAGACAAAAGAATACCTAAGATGAAAACGAGGGGAAAACATCTTTTTCAGACAGTAATTCCGCGGAAACTCATGACAGGACTCAGGTGGTGAACATATTTTTTGTTTTTTTATTATTACTGAGATTGAAATCAACAAATTAATGCATACAAACACTTGAGATTGTCGAGAGTACAGTACAGTTGGCACCCCTGAGCCCAAACTTAACAAACAGCTGTTTGCTAGCCAACAGTTGCAAAGTTCCACTTTCTGTTAGCATCTTACTGCTAACTAGCAGAAATTGTTAAGGCTAACAGAAAAGGTTTATGTATACAGACTGAGAGAAAAATTGTTCCTTAGAGTAATAATTTTGGTAAATGTTCAAAGAGTTGCCCATCTAAAAATTTGATACACTGGCTATTTATTTCGGGCCAAAATATTGTGCTTTTTCATTTGGAGAGTTTTTTTCTTTGGAAACTAATAAAAAGTGACTTAATTATTACAAATTCATCATCCGCCGCCACTGCCACAAAATAGCTCACAGAGGGTTTAGGGCGGGGGAACATATTTAAACTATCCCAACCGAACTTTATGACCTAACAGCTAACGGGGGGGCTTCGTCCCCCTCGACCCCCCTTCTAACCCCCCCATATGTATATGCAACTTATTTCTGCGAGGAGGTATTTCTCGCAACACCGACTGCTCCGCCACCACGGCCGTCGCCAGAGCAGCCAAACATGGCGCGTGTAAACTGGGAGGGCAGCATGAGCCAATGCAAGATGGCGCCACTATAAACACTCGCCTGCGCCAGAACGGGCTGGGCCGACCATCAGGACCCACCGGAATGAAGCCTTGGACCGACCATCAGGATCCACCGGGAAGAAGCCTACCGGCGCAATAGGCAGCAATGTAAAAAAAAAAAAAAAAAAAAAAAAAAAACAGTGGTAGCCGTAATTATTTCGTAAAACTAGAGAAGTACAACAGTAGTAGTACAACACCGTATAATTAATCCAACCTTACCAGGCGAGTGTGACCCAAATTATTGAGAATCGTACGCTATCCCTCCCACGCCTGGGCCCACAACACCGCGGCCCGCTAAAAAACACTAACTTTTAAAAAATCGCTAGCAACATTTCTATCGATTTGCGATGCATATACTGGAGTTCAAAATGCATATAATAATGAGATCTAACCCATGGCTAGGGTGAGAAGTACCACAGTGAGATGGCCAACTCTCTGAACAAATACCATAATTTTCCTACTTTGTCACAATTTACTCAGCTGGCTGGTCCATACGTTAGCCTGACAGGGAAATATTCCGCTGCCCAGACACGCAAATCTCACAACTTTGGGCATTTCTCACAACTTTGGGCATTTCTCACAACTTTGGGCATTTCTCACAACTTTGGGCATTTCTCACAACTTTGGGTATTTCTCACAACTTTGGGTATTTCTCACAACTTTGGGCATTTCTCACAACTTTGGGCATTTCTCACAACTTTGGGCATTTCTCACAACTTTGGGCATTTCTCACAAGTTTGGGCATCTCACAACTTTGGGCATTTCTCACAACTGGGTATTTCTCACAACTTTGGGCATTTCTCACAACTTTGGGCATTTCTCACAACTTTGGGCATTTCTCACAACTTTGGGCATTTCTCACAACTTTGGGTATTTCTCACAACTTTGGGCATTTCTCACAACTTTGGGTATTTCTCACAACTTTGGGCATTTCTCACAACTGGGTATTTCTCACAACTTTGGGCATTTCTCACAACTTTGGGTATTTCTCACAACTTTGGGCATTTCTCACAACTTTGGGTATTTCTCACAACTTTGGGCATTTCTCACAACTTTGGGCATCTCACAACTTTGGGCATTTCTCACAACTGGGTATTTCTCACAACTGGGTATTTCTCACAACTTTGGGTATTTCTCACAATTTCGGGCATTTCTCACAACTTTGGGCATTTCTCACAAGTTTGGGCATTTCTCACAAGTTTGGACCCCTGGGGGAGGTCAGCGGGCGAGGAAGACAGGCCACGCCCACTCCCTCTATGTATACCCGGACAAAAAGAGCAAGACACATCCCACGTACCAGCCTGCCCATGCCATGCCCCCCACCCCGCCGCCTTGCCCCGGGCACACAGATAAAGGTCAAGTGTGCCTTATATAACCCCCCGAGCCCCACTGAGCCGCCCTGTAATACCCCACCTCGGCGGCCAGGCGTCTGCTCGGCTCCTCAAGACATTGGCACGAGCTCCCCACCTGCCCGGGCATGACTTCCTTACCTGTGCTACTTTGTCGTCCTCGCTGGCCGGCCCATACTCCATTGTGTTGAAAATCTCGGAAACAGAAGGAGCGCCGGCACCCCCCTTCACCGCAGCCATGTTTACCTATGACTGCTGGGCCTGGGGGACAGATTATCGTACGCATAACATTGTATTTTCCAGTTTCCGTCCCGTAAATATTGCAAAAAAGGGCATAAATAATTACCGATTTTAACAATAATCATAAATGCATATCGTTATCTCTGTGGGTTTGATAGTTTTTGGTCAGAAATCGGCAAAAACAATACGCCAAGTACGACAATCTGGTAATGTTGCTGGGGGTGGGCAAGTGCCGGTACCGGTAATAACGGTACCGGCACCAGATTGCTCGGTATCGGTACCATATTGCTCGGTGCCAGTACCATATTGCTCGGTACCGGTACCATATTGCTCGGTACCGGTACCAATACCTCATTTCCCCCCTCAGTCAGTCCTCAAACTAGTGAAGGCTGGGTGGATATCTCGGTGATACATGGATAGTCTCACTCACTCACTCACTCACTCACACTACTTACACACTCACTCCACCGGCGTATGTAGGGGGGGGGCCACTCGGCCATGGCCCCCCCCTTTGGTTCAGTTTTTTTTTTTTTTATCCTGTTAAAATTTGGCGATTTTTTTTATTTTTTTATTGATATTGATTATTAGTTCTCCAAGTCTTCAACATCAGTAATGTGCCCTTCAGAGCCCCCTTCTTACATTAAACTCATATTTAGGCTGATGGGGACCTATTTATAATAGCTAAATTATTTAGCTATTATAAATAGAATAGATCCCCATAGAGCCCCTACAATTTTCCGTTCTCTTTCCTGCATTACTTCTCCATACGTTTTCTATCATAAGAAAACCAGCCCATAAAACAGTGTTCTCATTACATACTACATTAGTTAATTCCGTTCTTAAACTGATAGAAGAAAATAATAATAGACTGGAGAAATGTGTTTTCCTGATCTAAAAATGAGTGAAGAGAAGAGCGAAGAGGTGGGATCCGATGACAGTTTGCTGACATCGGCTGACTTTATAAGCTCTAGTTTCTAGGAATGGAAGGCCTGGGGAGGAGCACGAGCCAATCAGAATTCAGAGATTACCAGATTTTCATGTTCCTATTGGCTGGTCGGTTTCAGGAGCTGGACGCCGGAGGAGCTAAGTCAGTGTTGCCACGCGTAGGGGAAAATCCTACGGTAGGGGATTTCAGGGCTTTGTAGGGAGTAGGGGCACCTACGGTGAAAATCGTCTTTTCGTAGGGGAACGTAGGGGAAAAATTCAGAGACAGACAGACGGCTGACCATTGACGTCTGTAAAGACATTGGAATCAATTATCAAAACTTCTGAAAGCTTTCCCTCAACCTTTGATGTGACATCGTCTTTGGTTAAACATTATTCTTGTGCAAGGTCAAGATACTTTGCCAAATACTCAGAAAATGAAAGAAATGATGTTCTCGCAGATTAGACCCAAACATCCTTCTAGAAAGTCCAGTGGCAGTATCGTGAATGTAAGTATAATTTAATAACTTTTGTTCATTATATTGTAGTATATAATTATATAGACTCTACTTTTACACACACACACACACACACACACACACACACACAATATATATATATATATATATATATATATATATATATATATATATATATATATATATATATATATATATTTGTTTTTTTTTTTTTTCGCCAAATAAAAATTGTTATAAAACTGTAATTATTTTTTTAGCCGGTATGTATAGGTCTACGTAATCTTGTTTTAATTGGTTTTACATTAATATATATTAATTGTGCAATATACCGATCTTGAGACTACAAAGTAACCCTTAAAATGCTTCATTTTTAAAAATATTCACCAAACCCCCAACTCTAGAGCCTCGTTTTGGTCGCTGCTCACACATTGAAAAATCCTAGATTTATTCCTATGGGCCGGGTGACTGTGGCACCCCCCTCTCCATGGATCTATATACGCCACTGACTCACTCACACTACTCACACTACTCACTCACTCACTCACGCTACTCACTCACTCACACTCACTCACTCACTCACTCACACTCACTCACTCACACACACACACACAAACAATTTAAACTCTCTCTCTCTCTCTCTCTCTCTCTCTCTCTCTCTCTCTCTCTCTCTCTCTCTCTCTCTCTCTCTCGTACTGTACAGTGGTTATAACAGTGCATAGCATAACTGAGGAAGCTGTAAGGCTTTTAGGTTCACACACAGTCATACCCTGATCACAGACATTTATTACAAGATGACCTACAGGAAATTTAACTCTCGATTTTTACATTTCCTTAGCTTTCATCAGGTGGTTCCAAGGCCAGCTTTTTCTATGTGTATAGTTTACCAACACAAAATTGTACCCAAATAATTTAAGACCAAGGCAGTGCAAATTAACAGTGAATATATAGGTCCATTTTTTCAAACTATAATTTTTTCAAACTATAATTAGGCGACTCGATAGTTTTTTTTTTTTTTTTACAGCAAAGGAGACGGCTCAAGGGTAAAAAAAAGAGAAAAAAAAGCCCTCTACTCAGAGAAGCAAAGAGTGGCCAAGAGAGAGGTCAATTTCGGGTGGAGAGTTACACGTCTTAATTGATACACTCTTCTTGAAGGAGGTCAAGTCATAGGCAGGAGGAAATGTAGACCAAAGGAAGGCTGCTCCAGAGTTTACCAGTGTAAGGGATGAAAGAGTGAAGATGCTGGTTTACTCTTGCATAAGGGGTTTGGACAGTATAGGGATGAAAGAGTGAAGATGCTGGTTAACTCTTGCATAAGGGGTTTGGACAGTATAGGGATGAAAGATTGAAGATGCTGGTTAACTCTTGCATAAGGGGTTTGGACAGTATAGGGATGAAAGAGTGAAGATGCTGGTTAACTCTTGCATAAGGGGTTTGGACAGTATAGGGATGAAAGAGTGAAGATGCTGGTTAACTCTTGCATAAGGGGTTTGGACAGTATAGGGATGAAAGAGTGAAGATGCTGGTTAACTCTTGCATAAGGGGTTTGGACAGTATAGGTATGAGCAGGAGTAGAAAGTTGAGTGCAGCGGGGCCGCTAAAGGAGGGAGGCATGCAGTTAGCAAGTTCAGAAGAGCAGTCAGCATGAAAATATCGATAGAAGATAGAAAGAGAGGCAACATGGCGGAGGAGGAGAGCTGATGAGACGAAGAGCCTTTGACTCTACTTTCTCCAGGAGAGCTGTGTGAGTGGCGCCCCCCAGACACGTGATACATACTCCATACGAGGGCGGACAAGGCCCCTGTATATGGATAGCAACTGTGCGGGGGAGAAAAACTGACGGAGACGATACAGAACGCCCAACCTCGAGGAAGCTGATTTAGTGAGAGAGGAGATATCTGAACACGATCCGCACATTCTTTCGTTTGTTTCCCTCCAACCATCTAAGTGTAACGTTTGCAAGTGTCAAACCGTCACCGTTGCCAGATTGTCGTACTCAGACCATAGTATTTGCCGGTTTCTCACGCCTAACTATATTGCCAAGAAACATCAGGAAGTAACTATTTGAACGATAATTTTAAGTGAATCTCCTTATTGGGGTCCACGAGACAGTTTTTGGGTCGGAAGTCGGGAAATATAAGAAGCTGAGTAAGACAATCTGGCAACTTTGCAAACCGTACAGATCATTTAAGTAATTCTCATGTTTACTCGATCCATGTGTTGAACGCTCCTGTACGGTGTCATATTGCTGTACTACAAGCCCCTAAGTATTTTTCACTTCTAACCATGTAGGTATTAACCCCTTTTAAGTTACCTAGTATTTTTGGGGAGGCGGTGGCTGAATGGATAGCGTGACGGCGCCGCGTTCAGGACGACGCGAGTTCAATCCCCGCCCGGTGCCACCAAGCTGGGATTTTTCAGCCGCCGCCGAGTGGCTTAAAACTACCCACATCCTGTCCAGAAGACCACCTATCAACCCGGACTCTAGATTCTAGGATTAAAGATGAGTTCCGGGAGGGCAGCATGAGCCAATGCAAGATGGCGCCATTATAAACACTCGCCTGCGCCAGAACGGGCTGGGCTGACCATCAGGCCCCACCGGGAAGAAGCCTTGGACCGACCATCAGGAATTCAGGATCCACCGGGAAGAAGCCTACCAGCGCAATATGCCACGACGTAAAAAAAAAAAAATAATAATAATAATAATGTAATTTGTCATCCCAAAAAACAAAAACACTAACTATATAGCCACTTCGAACAATAAATAATGATAATAGTGCACTTTAAATGCTGACAGGGGCTTATAACCTCTGCTAAAGATTGATGTTCGTCCAATTGTAACCTCCCAAGAATGAAAGGAGGAGAGATGATTAAATTTTGCCGTATGACACAGAATTCTTGCTGACTTGCATCACTCGGGCAGCAAAATGCATAGGATCTGAAGAAGTATTTTAACATCACACACACACACACACACACACACACACACTCAAGGAAAACGAGGAAGTGAGGCAAACAGAACACGCCCGTTATAATAGCGTTGTGTGGGTGGTCGCTGGCCGGAACTCCCTGACTGGTTCACGCTCCGTACACAGACAGCTACACCCCCTCCTGCGGCTCGGCTCAGTGACCAGGGGCTGTGCTGGGGGAGTGGGGAGCCCTGGAGTGACTGAACGCTGTTGGATGGAGGGAGGGAGAGAGATGAGCAGCCTAATTTTTTTTTTCGGTAAATGGTATCTCCCCCCCCCCCCACCCTCCTTCTCTCCCACCAGCAGGACATATCTTACGTCACAGCAGGGGGGGTGTCCTATGCAACGTTTCACTTGAAGGGCCACTATATTCAAGCATGTAAGGAAGGGCCGCACATCTGGGTGTTTAGAATGACGCTATACAGTAAGAGAGAGAGAGAGAGAGAGAGAGAGAGAGAGAGATTGACGATTAACAGTCTTGTGTGTGTGTGTGTGTGTGTGTGTAGTAAATGATCTGTACGGTTTGACACTATAAGGTCGGTATTATATATAAGATCAGCTATTTCTAAAGGTCAAAGAGGGGGTCAGTCGGGTTCTAATGAGTGTTTCTTTAGGTTCATGGTACAGAGGAAGGGGCAAACTACCACCAGGGTCATAAAACTACTCCTGGAAATGGCCACAAACTCCTACGAAAGCCTTGTCAAATAGGTGAACTTGGGCGGCGAACAGAAGAAGGGCTAAACTACCACCAGGGTCATAAAACTACTCCTGGAAATGGCCACATACTCCTACGAAAGCCTTGTCAAATATGTGAACTTGGGGAACGAAATATCTCCCTGTCCTCTCCCTGTCTCTCTATATATTCATTCTTCTTGCATTTCCCTCTATATTAATTACCCAAGCTTTATCCTGCTCTTCCTTTCTTCATTCATTCTTCAAACGTTTCATTCTCCCTTACTCTCCTAATCACTATACCTCCTTTTTTTATATATATATGTCTACGCCTATAGTGCCGGTAAGCTTGCTTGAGGGGCCTGGATGGTATTCGGCCCCAGCCCGTCATGGCGCAGGCAAGTGTTTATAGTGGCGCCATCTTCTCTTGGCTCATGCTGCCCCCCGGAACTCCTTCTTGATTCACTTGGACGGTTTCCTCTAGAGTCCGGGTTGATGGGTGGTCTTCAGGACAGCATGTGGGTAGTTTTGAAAAATCCCAGGTGGTAGCGTGGGGATTCGAACTCGCGTCGTCCATCACGCGGTGAATGTGGGCCCAGCACGCTACCACTCAGCCACCGCCTACTCCATATTTTGATGGTTGGAGGGAAACAAAAGAAGGAATGGGCGCGATAACAGGTGTTCAGGTCTTCCTCTGCCTCTTCCTACCACCCACATATGTTGTCTTTCCTTCCTTCTCCTCCTCCTCCTCCTCCTCCTCCTCCATCTCTTCCTGCATCTCGTGTCTTCCCATTCTCTCCCTCTCTCTCTCTTCCACCTCTTCCTCCCCATCCTGTCTCTTCTTCTCCTTCTTCCTATCTCTCCTTTCTCCTCTTCCTCTCCCTCCTCCTCCATCTCTTCCTAACCTCTCATGTCTTCCCATTCTCTCCCCTCCTCTGCTCCCTCCATCTCCCATCTCCTCCTACCCCTCCTCTCGTCTCTCCTTCCTTTCCCTTCTCCACCTCTCACGTCTCCTCTTCCTCCTCCTCCTTCTCTTTACGGTTATTCTCAGTCCCTTACAACCCTCCATCGTGAACGCAAGCCTGGCTCTCCTTCGCTCCTCCTCCTGGAATACGGAACATCCAGAAGGCGTGTCAAAAACTGTGCTGTTGACAATGGAGTGTTGACTAAAAATTGGTCCTTGTTTACTCGTGAGATCAAAGATTTAAACAGGATTATATTTATCTTGTGGAACTATAAAATGATATGTTAAAATTTTGCTTAAGCAGAAGGGAATGGCTCAATTTAGTCCAG
>NC_066514.1:692754-712754 GCF_024679095.1 Eriocheir sinensis
TTCTCTCCCTTCCCTCCAGTGGTGACACAATGGGGCACGTGACCAAACACACACTGGTAGGATTTCACACCTTTCTCTCCTTTCCCTTCCTTCTTTCCTCCTCTCTCTCTCTCTCTCTCTCTCTCTCTCTCTCTCTCTCTCTCTCTCTCTCTCTCTCTCTCTCTCTCTCTCTCTCTCTCTCTCTCTCTCTCTCTCTCTCTCTCTCTCTCTCTCTCTCTCTCTCTCTCTCTCATTCCTTCTTCCCTCCTTCCCACATCCCCAGTGATGTTATATACCTGGACTTTCAGAAAGCCTTCGACAAGGTACCGCACGAGCGACTCCTTAAGAAACTGCACTCGGCGGGCATTGGAGCCAATCTGATCGCGTGGATAAGAGATTGGCTCACCGACAGAAAACAACGAGTACTACTCAACGGACAGCCTTCCGATTGGCTTCCAGTCACTAGTGGAGTGCCTCAAGGGTCAGTGCTGGGACCCATCCTCTTTATCATATATATCAATGACCTAGAATCAGGACTGAAATCCACAATATCGAAATTTGCTGATGACACCAAGGTGGGGGAAAAGGCCCTCACAAAGACCGACTGCGAAATCATTCAGAAAGACCTCAATCACATTATCGAATGGTCGGAAAAATGGCAAATGTCTTTTAATGTTGACAAATGCAAAGTCATGCACATTGGGTCCCAAAATAGTAACCGCACATACATCATGAATGGGAGACCTCTGCAGGCGATGCAGGAGGAAAAGGATCTTGGAGTCACTATCAGCAGTGACCTGAAACACGCGAATCACTGTAAAAAAACATACAACAAAGCCAACACTATGCTCGGGTTCATAGCGAGGAACTTCGAGTGTAAAACATTAGACGTGATGCTATCCTTGTATAATTCCATGGTAAGACCGCACCTCGAGTATGCAGTACAGTTCTGGTCTCCTAATTACAGAAAGGACATTGCTTTACTGGAAAGGATTCAACGACGCGCCACAAAGATGATTCCAACCTTAAGGGCTCAACCGTACGAGGAACGACTCAAGCGACTCAATCTCTTTACATTGGAGAAAAGACGCCTACGAGGGGATATGATTCAAGTCTTCAAGTATCTGAAAAAATTCAATAACGTCGATTACTCCAAATTCTTTGAACTGCAAACCAACTTAAGAACTAGAAATAACGGCTCACCCATTCAGTCGAGTCGATGTAACACAGACATTGGAAGGAGTTTCTTTTCAAACCGAGTCATCCGCCACTGGAACAATCTTCCCTCAGAAGTAGTAAATGCGAATACCATCAACTCCTTCAAATATAGAATCGACCGTCATTTCGCTGCGTCGGGAGTAAACTGAATAACGAGGTGCTTTCATCTGCTCCTCAATATCGAGGTTCTTTCATCTGCTCATCAAGCCCCAAGTGGCGGTCGAACAGATTAAATCACCCAAGCGGGCGACCTGCATTTCCATGTTTCCATGTTTCCTCTCTCTCTCTCTCTCTCTCTCTCTCTCTCTCTCTCTCTCTCTCTCTCTCTCTCTCTCTCTCTCTCTCTCTCTCTCTCTCTCTCTCTCTCTCTCTCTCTCTCTCTCTCTCTCTCTCTCTCTCTCTCTCTCTCTCTCTCTCTCTCTCTCTCTCTCTCTCTCTCTCTCTCTCTCTCTCTCTCTCTCTCTCTCTCTCTCTCTCTCTCTCTCTCTCTCTCTCTCTCTCTCTCTCTCTCTCCGAAATAATCCGAAATCTTTCTTCAGTTATATAAACAACAGAAAGGCGATCAGAAGTGGAATTGGACCTCTAACAAACAGCGACGGTGCACTAGTGACTGACAGCCAACACATTGCAAACCTTTTAAACAATTACTTTTCCTCGGTGTTTAATAATAACAGTCCTATCTCCTCCCTCTACCACCAACACCAGTATTAATGTAAATCTCGAGCATACATGGCCTAATCTTGAAATAACAACCGATGAAGTCCTTAAAGCTCTCCATTCACATAAAACAAATAAAAGTCCCGGACCCGATAAAGTATATCCTATACTGCTTAAAGAAACAAAGAGCGAAATACTCTCCTCCCTCACATCCGTATTCAACATGTCCTTGCGACAAGGCATCGTCCCTTCGGATTGGAAAAAGGCTAACGTGACACCGATTTTTGAGAAAGGAGACAAAAAATACCAGGTAACTACCGACCCGTTAGTCTAACTTAAATTGTAGGTAAGCTACTTGAGAGCATAGTTAGAGAGAAAATTGTGTTACCTCGAAAGCAACTCATTAATTGGAGATTCACAACATGGCCTCCGTAACAAAAGATCCTGCCTATCAAACCTATTGACCTTTTATAACGACCTCTTCTCAGTTTATGACGTAACCAAATCATTGGACGTAGTCTATCTTGATTTCCAGGAAGAGTTTGATAAAGTCCCACATCATAAATTACTTTATAAATTAAAGCAAATAGGTACTGACGGTCAAGTAAACCAATGGATCGTGAATTGGTTGAGCAACAGACAACAAAGAGTGGTGATTGACGGATTTAACTCAGAGTGGGCGCCGGTCACTAGTGGCGTCCCTCAGGGCTCGGTTCTTGGCCCAGTGCTCTTCAATATTTACATCAACGACGTGGATGTTGGACTCAATAATCGCATTAGTAAATTTGCAGACGACACAAGGATTGGTAACCCGGTTCTCACTGACGAAGACAGGCAAAGCCTCCAAGAGGATTTACACAAAATTTCAGCTTGGTCGGACAGATGGGAGATTCCCTTTATCGTAGACGAGTGCCAGGTACTTCTATTTTTTTTTTTTTACAACAAAGGAGGCAGCTCAAGGGCACAAAAAAACAATAATAAAAAAAAGCCCGCTAATCTCTGCTTCCATTAAAGAATCAGAAGAGGTGGCCAAAAGCAAGGTCAAATTCGGGAGGAGAGGTGTCCTGATACCCTCCTCTTGAAAGAGTTCAAGTCGTAGGCAGGAGGAAATACAGATGAAGGACGATGTTCCAGAGTTTACCAGCGTGAGGGATGAAAGAGTGAAGATGCTGGTTAACTCTTGCATAAGGGGTTTGGACAGTATAGGGATGAGCATGAGTAGAAAGTCGTGTGCAGCGGGGCCGCGGGAGGAGGGGAGGCATACATTTAGCAAGTTCAGAAGAGCAGTCAGCGTGGAAATATCGATAGAAGATAGAAAGAGAGGCAACATCGCGGCGGAATTTAAGAGGTAGAAGACTATCAGTAGGAGGAGGAGAGCTGATGAGACGAAAAGCCTTAGACTCCACTCTGTCCAGAAGAGCCGTGTGGGTGGAGCCCCCCCACACGTGAGATGCATACTCCATACGAGGGCGGACAAGGCCCCTGTATATGGATAGCAACTGCGCGGGGGAGAAGAACTGGCGGAGACGATACAGAACGCCTAACCTCGAGGAAACAGTTGATAGTTGGAGAAATTGCGTTTTTGAGGCATTGAAGGTCACAAGGTTCCTTCTGCCCCAATCGGAAATGATAGCAAGGTCTGAGGTTAAGCGTTCTGCAGCCTCCAGTCTGGAGTCGTGTACTTCCTGTTGTGGTGGTCTTCTATTGAAAGAAGTTGAATAATGCAGAGTGGAGTCGTCGGCGTACGAGTTGACAGGACAGTTTGTTGTGGAAAGAAAATCATTGATGAATAACAGAAAGAGAGTGGGTGATTGGACAGAGCCCTGTGGAACGCCACTGTTGATAGGTTTAGGGGAAGAACAGTGACCGTCTACCACCGCAGAAACAGAACGGCCGGAAAGGAAACTAGAGATAAAGGAACAGAGAGAGGGATATAATCCGAAAGAGGGCAGTTTAGAAAGCAAAGACTGGTGCCAGACTCTATCGAAGGCTTTCGATATGTCTAGCGCAACAGAGAAAGTTTCACCGAAACTGCTAAGAGAGGATGACCAAGAGTCAGTTAAGAGAGCAAGAAGATTGCCAGTAGAACGCCCCTTGTGGAATCCATACTGGCGATCAGATAGAAGATTAGAGTTGGAAAGGTGCTTTTGAATCTTCCGGTTAAGGATTGATTCAAAAGCTTTAGATAGACATGAAAGCAAAGCTATTGGGCGGTAGTTTGAGGGATTGGAGAGGTCACCCTTCATAGGCACAGGCTGTACAAAGGCATACTTCCAGCAGGAAGGAAAGATAGATGTTGATAGGCAGAGACGAAAGAGTTTGACCAGGCATGGTGTCAGCACAGAAGCACAGTTTTTAAGGACAATAGGAGGCACTCCATCAGGTCCATAAGCCTTCTGAGAGTTGAGGCCATAGACCTATCGGTCTATGGCGAGGGTGTCTGTTTACTACCGGAGGAGGAGGAGGAGGAGGAGGAGGACCGTGACTTGGCAAAGAAAAAAAAACAGAGTAAACAGAAAAAGGTACATTGTAGAGAAGGAGGAGAATGAAAGAGGACGAAAGGACAACATAGAAAACAAAGATAAAGAAGAAAAGATTGGAAGGAGGAGAAGCAAAAGGAAAAATAATAGAAGGAGGAATAAGAGAAAACATGAGGTGATGACGCAAGGAAGGGAGAAGGAGGAGTGAAGTATGGAGAGGAGGAAAAGATTGGAAGGCGAGGAGGTGAAGGAGGAAGAGGAGGAGGAGAGGAGAGTAGGAGAAACTAACTGAAAAATAAAAGGGGTCGGAAGAGAAAAAAAAGATTAATTGAAGTAAAAATAGAAGGTAAAATGAAAGGAAGAGAAGAAGAAAGAAGGTGAAGGTAAACTAAGGGTCACACGTTACAGCTGCGCGTGGCTTCGGTGCTCATCTCCGTCTCATTGGCCCTGGAGCCTGTGGCGGGTAGGAAGACAGTTTACCTTCCCAGGCTTCCCCGGGCACCTACTTATCGCCCAGCCCGAAAAGGATGAACAGCTGGGCGGGCTGGGTGTCGAGTGACGCGGGCATTGATCGAACCCGGGCTCACGAATTCGTAACTAGTCACGCTAACCACCAAGCCACGGAGAAGAAAAGGCGAGGAAGAGGAGGAAAAATATATTAAAAAGTAGACACAAAATTGTTAAAAGTAGAATTGATACGGTAGATAGAACTAGAAAAGAAAGAAGAAAAGAAAGCAAGTAAAAGAAAAGAGGAGTAGGAGAAGGAAGTAAAGAAAAAAAGAGAAAACGATAAAGAAATACGCAGGAGGAACACGTGTAGGAAGAGAAAAAAAGAAGGAAAGGAAGAGGAGAAAACAAAAAAAATAAAGAAGAGGAGGAGGAGGAAGATTAGGAGAAGTAGGAGAAGAAATAGGTTGAGGAATAACAAGAGAAAAAGAGAGATAGGACGGGATAAACAGTTAACAAACTCGACAGGAAAATAAGTATAAACACAGTAGTGAGAAAAGCAAACAAACAAACAAACAGGAGATCAGTAAACGAGAAAACAGCGAGGCGTGAAACTACAAAAGTTGGCCCATGAAAGTAAACAACGAAAGAAGAAAACGGAGATGAGACTAAAAGGGGAAAAAATGGCCCAGAAATGAAGTAACGTAACTGTAGCTAATCCCTTTTCTTTCCTCCCTCATCCCTTCCCTTCACCTCACCCTCCCTTCTCCTCCCTTTATTTCCTCTGACTTTCTGCAAATCTTTCTCTCCTCCTTTCCCCTTTTCCTCCTATATTTCCCCTTCCTTTTTCCTTCACCCCTTCCCCTTAGACCATTCTCCATCACTTCCCTTCCTCCCTTCCCTCACAATGCTCCCTTCTTTTCCGCTCCCCCTTCCCGCGAATCCTTCTCTCCTCCCTTTTCTTTCCCCTCTTACATTTCCCCTTTCCTTCCCTCACTTTCTCTCTATACCATCCCCATCACTCCCTTCCCTTCCCCTCCCCTTACATCTCCCCTCCCCTACCTCCCTCTTTTCAAATCCTTTTCTAAATCCTTTTCTCCTCCTTCCTCCCTTCCACTTTCTTACCTCCCTCCCCCTTACATTTCTCTCCTGTCCCCTCTCCTCCTCCTCTCCATAAATCTCGCTTTTCTCCCTTCCCTTCTCCCCTTACATTTTCCCTTCCCTTCTCTCACCTTTCCCTTCATCTTTACCCTCGTCTTTTCTCTTCGCTTTCTTCCCCATCCCTTCAGACTGATCCCCTCCCCTCCCTTACCCATCCACTCCCTCTTTCTCCCCTCTCCATTCTTGTTTCAATTCCCCTGTCATTCCTTACAAACGCCTCTCCCCTCCCTTCCCATTTCCCTTCCTTCCCTTCTTCCTTATTCCTTCTCAAACCCATCTCCCCTTCCTCGCCCATTCTTTTCCCTTTATCTCTAAACCTCTCCTTCCCTTCATCTTCTCTCCCTTCCCCCTTACCACCCAAACTCCTGCAGTCCACTCAGTTAAATACTCCTCTTCTCACTTCCTGCTCTCTGGCCTTACCCTCTAAGCTTTGTTTTTTTGTGCATTAGGCCCACCAAACTATTTTTAAGGGGAGGGCCAGGGCAAGGGGTTCTGTCTGCCTGGATACGGAAGACAACAGGAATCTTGTATGTATGCAAAGAAGAGTGTGTGAGGCCCGGGAATATTGGCCCGTCCTGTCTTTTAATATTGTGGCGTCACATGCGAAGTGTTGTAAGTGGAAGACGTTACAGAAGTAGTAGTGGTGATGGTGGTGGTGGTTGTGAATGGACGATAGTAGCGGGGGGGGGTTGGGGGGGGGAAGAAGTAGTAGTAGTAATATAAGTACTAGTAATATAAATAGTAGTAGTAGTAGTAGTAGTAGTAGTAGTAGTAGTAGTAAAAGTAGTAGTAGTAGTAGTAGTAGAGATAGTAGTAGTAGTAGTAGTAGTAGTAGAGGTAGTAGTAGTAGTAGTAGTAGTGGTAGCAGCAGCAGCAGCAGCAGCAGTAGCAGTAGTAACGTAACTGTAGCTAATCTCTCCTTCCACCCCCCCACCCCCACCCCATTCCTCGTCCCCTCATTCCTCGTCCCCCCTTCCCTCGTCCCTTCCCTCTCACCTTACCCCAGTAGTCGCAGTAATTGTCGCTTCACTTTCCCTCTCCCTAACCCTCCTTTAGTATCTTCCACAGACTTCTGTCCGCTTCCCTCTCGTCCTGTTTTCCTTCTTTCCAAACTTTAGCTTCCGCAGCCTCCTTTCTCTCAGCCCGAGGGGAATTCTGCACCTGTTATATATATATATATATATATATATATATATATATATATATATATATATATATATATATATATATATATATATATATATATATATATATATATATATATATATATATATATATATATATATATATATATATATATATATATATATATATATATATATATATATATATATATATATATATATATATATATATATATATATATATATATATATATATATATATATATATATATATATATATATATATATATATATATATATATATATATATATATATATATATATATATATATATATATATATATATATATATATATATATATATACTGGCCCACATTCACTGCGTGATGGATGACGGGGTTCGAACTCCACGCTACCACCTCGGATTTTTCAGTCACTGAGTGGCTTAAAATCACCCACATGCTGTCCTGAAGACCACCCATCAACCCGGACTCTAGAGGAAGCTGTCCAAGCGAATCAAGAACGAGTTCTGGGGCAGCATGAGCCAATGCAAGATGGCGCCACTATAAACACTCGCCTGCGCCAGAACGGCTGGGCTGACCATCAGGCCCCACCTGGAAGAAGCCTTTGGGCCGACCATCAGACCCCACTGGAAGATACCTTAGCGCAATAGGCAGCAACGTAAAAAAAAAAAAGATAATAAAATATATATATATATATATATATATATATATATATATATATATATATATATATATATATATATATATATATATATATATATATATATATATATATATATATATATATATATATATATATATATATATATATATATATATATATATATATATATATATATATATATATATATATATATATTCTTAGATTGGAAGTTATTCTGGTTGTTTGATTTATTTACATTATTTCTTTGTGTTGCAATGTCGTCAGGCAATAACTTCTCCCAATAAAGTGCTGAGGCAGCGAACACAACGAACAGACTGATTGGCTTCATTAACAAAAACTGCCATTCTTTAGTACTTTCATAGGAGTTCATTTAAATGACACGGTGCTGTTTTTGCCTCCCCGCCAAGCGAAGGACGTCGTGAAGTCACCGCCGGGCAGCCACGGCGACCTCTGCCAACACATCCCGCAGGAAAAGGCCGTCAGTGTGTTGACGTGCTCACCCTTGAGGAGCGAATTAAACACTTCAGTACATTGCTCTACAAATGTGGATTAACTTACATTGTTTATGATTTATGACGCATCGCAAACGAAAACTAATGGCGCTAAAATTGCCTTGACAAAGTATTGAATCAAGACTGCGCCAAATGCTTCATCACCGTTGCTGTGCGAAAATGCAAAAGTCTCCCGCCTTCAGTAGGTCAGTGCGACGCGATGGACTTATTCAACAACATGCTGTGTAAATATCCACCAAGCAGACACGCAGCGGCTTGCAAGACTGGTGTTTCACTTTGGTTTAGGAACAGAGCACCAGGCCAGTACCATAGGGGGGGTGTGGTCTGAACGTCTATGAGATTCTCTCTCTCTCTCAAAAAAAAATGGATGTCCTGTCTATATATTTGCTAGTTGTGTGTCATTTTTGTAATTTCCAATCCACATTGACATCGTCATCATCACCTTCTTTCATCTCCCGATCATCTCCATCTCCTCTCCTCCAGCTTCTTCATCTCGCCTCCTCCTTCGAGAGAACCTGAGAACAAGAAACAACGGAAAAACAATTCAAGCAAAGCGATGCAATACCGACATCGGCAGGAGTTATTTCTCGAATAGAGTTGTTCGCCACTGGAACAGCCTTCCTGCAGAAGTGGTTAGCGCAGAGACCATCAACTCCTTCAAGAAACGCATTGATCGCCACTTTGCTGCAACGGGTGTGAATTGAACGTTCCCAAGAGTAGGTACACAAGTGCTTTAATCCTTCCCTGCAAGCCACTCCTATGGCAAACGGGTTGATTAAATCACTGAATGCAGGCAGCCTAGTATTGAGCCAACAGGCTTTCTGCTGCCTGCTAGTCCATGTTTCCATGTTTCGCCGGCTGTCATTCCTCGCCATTTTTCATTTTTCCGCTCAATTCTCCTCACCTTTCAGATCTCCTCCTCCTTTGAATGCTCACAAAACAACATTAGTATTCTTTTTTTTATTTCCTGTGACCTACCCCTCCATCTCCCTCAGCTCCTCCTCCTCCTCTTCCTCCTCCTCTTTCTTTATCTCGTCCCCTTCCTCCTCTTACTCCACCTCCTTCTTTTCATTTTTTTTTTATTGTTTTATAATCGTGTGTCTATCCAGCAGAAGCAATGAAAGAGAGAGAGAAAAATATAAGAAGCGGAAGAAAGGAGGAAAGAAGAAAATATGAGGCTTGAGGAAAATATAGTGATGAACCTAGAAGAGAGAGAGAGAGAGAGAGAGAGAGAGAGAGAGAGAGAGAGAGAGAGAGAGAGAGAGAGAGAGAGAGAGAGAGAGAGAGAGAGAGAGAGAGAGAGAGAGAGAGAGAGAGAGAGAGAGAGAGAGAGAGAGAGAGAGAGAGGGGGATGTGATTGAGCTTTCCACATATTTCTCTCTCTCTCTCTCTCTCTCTCTCTCTCTCTCTCTCTCTCTCTCTCTCTCTCTCTCCTGTCACCTGCCCTTGATTT
Organism: Eriocheir sinensis; assembly: GCF_024679095.1. Taxonomy (NCBI): domain Eukaryota; kingdom Metazoa; phylum Arthropoda; class Malacostraca; order Decapoda; family Varunidae; genus Eriocheir; species Eriocheir sinensis. Next base: position 702,473 of record NC_066514.1, read on the forward strand.
TTTTTCTTCTATTATCGTGTCTGCATTTTCATTTTTGGGGGTGAGTTCCTTTCCTTCATCTGCCTCCGTCTCTTATTTTCGTCTTCCTCCTCGTCCCTCCCCTCCTCTTCTTATTTCTTTCACTGCACCATTTCATTCTCATCACCTAGTCCTCCTCCTCCTCCTCCTCCTCCTCCTCCTCCAACTCCTCCACCACCTCCTCCTCTCTTTCCGCCTTCAGATCCATTCATGGGTGATTCAGGTGTGCAGAAAGCGACATTCCAGGAAGACTCTCCACCTAACACTTGTAATAAAAAGAATATCAGCGATGGAGAAAAAAAAGGAAGGAAATAAAACAATAAATGATGGAAAAAAAGAAGTGTCAGATTATCTGTATTTATTATTATTATTATTATTATTATTATTATTATTATTATTATTATTATTATTATTATTATTATTATTATTATTATTATTATTATTATTATTATTATTATTATTGTTACTATTGTCAAAGACGAAAAAGGTAGAGAGGGAGGAGTGCGGACTCTTTGCGCCGCCTGCTCAGCAGCCCCCAAACACCTGAGACGCCGAGAAAGAGAAAATGAAAATGAAAGAGATGAGAGAGGAGGAAGAGTGTGAGGGCATTGCGATGAAGATCAAGACACACAGCGAAGGACCTGGCTTGTCACCCGCCAGGGAAGAGAGAGTGGGGACGCCCAGGAAGACCGGGTGCATGGCTATGGCTGTGAGTCCGAGTTCCCCCGCATTCTAGAACTAGACGGTCGTTGGCCGGCAAGATCATCCGTCCTTTGATGGGTGTTATATTCCGTCCTGCTGGGTGTCCAGTCACCCTCCTCACTGGACGGCGAAGCGGGAGAGCCGGTTTAGTCGCCAACAGTTTCACTATGCAACAGGCCGTGCTGGATTACATGGTGTCTTTAGTAGTGGTCCAGAAGACTATCCCATACCCATACCCCAAAATTTATTGGAAATTGGAGTTGTTATGTTTGTATGTACGTATGTGGGATTGTATGTATGAATGGATTGAAGAATGGAAAAGAGATTGAGAAAGGGAGAGGGAAGAGAGTGGGGGAGGGAGAAAGGAAGAAAGAATGCATTAACTATAGAAAAAGGAAAGAGAGAGAGAGAGAGAGAGAGAGAGAGAGAGAGAGAGAGAGAGAGAGAGAGAGAGAGAGAGAGAGAGAGAGAGAGAGAGAGAGAGAGAGAGAGAGAGAGAGAGAGAGAGAGAGAGAGAGAGAGAGAGAGAGAGAGAGAGAGAGAGAGAGAGAGAGAGAGAGAGAGAGAGAGAGAGAGAGAGAGAGAGAGAGAGAGAGAGAGAGAGTTAAATATATATATATATATATAAATAGATATATATATATATATATATATATATATATATATATATATATATATATATATATATATATATATATATATATATATATTCCACTATGAAAGTGGTTATTCTTTACATTACTAGATATTACATTATATTCCTTGGATAGGCATAGTTATGTCTTATGATTATACAAAAAACTACATGCTTAACATAAATAGGCACATACTGTCCTTGAATAGGTATACATCGTGATGAAAATATACATTACATGGCAACATATAAAAACAAATATGTAATTTGAACAATAATATAGTATTTGCAGATAGATGGTTGTCCGTTACAGGCATTGCATAAATGTTACTGCATGGTTACATCAATATAGTGTTTGTATTTTGTTACACATGCATAAGTTTGTCGTTTGGTCACACAGAGACACTGTTAGTGATTTGATAGGAGGAATTGCCTGAGGCTCGTCTTGAAAGAGTGTAGAGTGTTTGAATCTTTTATTTTTTTAAGAAGGAGGTTCCATAAGGAAGGACCTCGCACAGAGAGAGAGCGACTTCCTGATAGGGTGGTCACCCTGGGTACAAATATATTATTTTGTTGCCTAGTCAAGCTGCCTGTTAAGTCGTTCACTGTAGGGAGATCGATAATGTTTTGTGGGTAGTAGTTATTGAGCTGTTTGTACAATGTCACTGCTGTGTTGAAGTGGATTATTTTCTTTATGTTGAGCCATCCCAATCTTCTGAATATAGGAGTGACGTGATCGTACTTACGGGCGTTTCCATCTGCCACCCTGATAGCAAACTTTTGGAGTTTTTGTATTTTTGTGAGTAGTGTGGTGTTAGTGGTTCCCCATATAATGTTGCAGTAGTTAAGAAGACTTAAGACTAGTGATTGTACTATAATTATGCGAGTCTCTTTGTCAAAACAATGTTTAACTCTGTTGATGTAGAGGAGCGTCCCCGTAATTTTAGTGGAAATTTCGTTGATGTGAAAGTCGAAGTTCATATAGCTGTCATAGTGTACAGCAAGGTTTTTAATGTGTAAGGAAGGTTTGATGATAGTGTTGTGGAAAGCTATAGTTGTGTTTTCTGGAGTTTTAGGGATAAATTGATGTGTTCCTATGAAGGTACATTGAGTTTTTTTAGCATTTAACTTAAGGCCATTACTTAGGAAATATTATCTAGCTCTGTTTAGTGTTTGTTCGGCTTCTGAGATTATGGTAGGTAATTCTGCGAGAGTGCCTGTGTGGAGGAACTGTGTGTCATCAACGTATTGTATGAGGCAACACAGAGAGAGAGAGAGAGAGAGAGAGAGAGAGAGAGAGAGAGAGAGAGAGAGAGAGAGAGAGAGAGAGAGAGAGAGAGAGAGAGAGAGAGAGAGAGAGAGAGAGAGAGAGAGAGAGAGAGAGAGAGAGAGAGAGAGAATGCATCAACTAAAGGACATTCCAGACCCGTGCGAGACTGAGGTAACTAATGAGGCAGGTGGGCAGGTGAGGGTGAAGGTGACACGCGGGGACACCTTGCGGGGACACCTGAGCCGAGGCGGGCCAGGTGAGGCGCGACGAACAATACATGCCCGCGCCGAGGCTGCCGGAGGGGGGATGAAGGGGGCGGGGGGAGGGGGGGAATACTTAAGGACGCTGAAAGTATAGTGGGTAGGCGGTGGCTGAATGGATAGCAAGACGGCCCCGCGTTCAGGAGGACGCGAGTTCAATCCCCGACCAGTGCCACCAAGCTGGGATTTTCCAGCCGCCGCCGAGTGGCTTAAAACTACCCACATGCTGTCCAGAAGACCACCTATCAAACCGGACTCTAGATTCTAGGATCAAAGATGAGCTCCGAGAGGGCAGCATGAGCCAATGCAAGATGGCGCCACTATAAACACTCGCCTGCGCCAGAACGGGCTGGACCGACCAACAGGCCCCACCAGGAAGAAGCCTTGGACCGACCATCAGGAATTCAGGATCCAGCGGGATGAAGCCTACCGGCGCTATAGGCTACGACGTAAAAAAAACAATGGCGGGGACACCGTAGAAGAATACGTGCCCAAGACGGGACGCGGACGAAATTAAAGTTAACTATTCGGAAAAGCGTTAATTTAAATTGAACTTGACCATTATAAGGAAAGCAACGTCAATTAGGTGAAGGTTGATGTATATAAAACAACGTCAAATTAAAGGGAACTTGACGAATATAAGAAAAACAACCGTTAATAAGGTGGACATTGCAAGAATGAAACTTAACTCTTTGAAGAATCATAAATCAATATGGCCTTGAGTAATATAATGAAATAGATGATGAAGAATTACAGCAAATACACCAAATGTCACCTTAACTTATGACACATCAAACTTCCTATGACACATCAAACTTATAATACTCACCAATATTGAGGGTCTGATAGCCAGCCTGGTATTTCCTTACCTCTCCTTTCTGCTCCTTGTCTCGTCGCCTGGGAAAGAAGCCTCTTGCTACTATTACTTGTCTTGTCGCCTCTCGTCTGTCCCTCTAGCCGAGGGTGGACCCGATCTTCCTTCACCACCATTCTGTCACCCCCCCCCCCGTCACCACCATTCTGCCACGCCCCCCGTCACCACCATTCTGTTACCCCCCGTCACCCCCATGCTGTCACCCCCCGTCACCCCCATACTGAGGTACACGTCTATGCGCAGTGCAAAATTGATAATGAAGATTGAAGGAAATAATTGCCTATTTCAAGCATAGTAACATCAAAGGAAACTTGACTATAATGGAAAGTGATCGTCAATATATATCAGCGTTACTGACCCAAATTCAAGTATATCATTATGCAGCAATGTGGGAATAACGTTATGCTGTATAGTGTTTTTACGCTAAAGAAATACTATTACGCTTTCAATAAATGATATTTTGACATTTGAAAACGATAAAATAATGAAAAAAGATCGAAATCAATAAGTAAAAAGGATAAATGGAAACAAATAAATAATATTGTTTGCGTGTGTGTGTGTGTGTGTGTGTGTGTGTGTGTGTGTGTGTGTGTGTGTGTGTGTGTACAAAAACGTAAACCTGATAATAAAATGAAACTCGGTTAAAATAGATAAGTAACTAAATAAAAACTTGAGGTACACAAAAAACATGTTTGGTGTCAGGCGCGGGAACGAAATAAACGGACGACCGTGACGTTTTATTTTATTTTCATGTTTTTTTTATTTCTATTTTTGTTTTCCTTTTTTATCTTGATATTATTTTTTTTTCTTCTTTACTTTTTTCTTTTCTTTCTTCCTTTCTTTTTCTATATCCTTTTTTATTTTATCCATGCTCATCCAGTGGTTCGGTGCTGAGTGTTTTGTTGTTGTTGTTGTTGTTGTTGTTGTTGTTGTTTTCTTAATCTCATATTTCTATTTTTCATGTGTGTGTGTGTGTGTGTGTGTGTGTGTGTGTGTTTCATTCCCACTAACGTTGCTTTCCTCGGTTTGCTGTTTTTTTTGTATTCATTGTTTCTCTTTTTTTTTTATTGTTTCTTTGCAACCTCGAGTTCGTGTTGATAGATAAAAAAGAGGTACGGTTCGTGTCTCTCTCTCTCTCTCTTTTTTTTTTTTTTTTCTTTTTTTAATCAAGGGTATAGTACGAAGAGGAAGTGGGTTAGTGGTGAGGTACAGGTGGGGAATAGGAAAGACAGTAGGAGTGTACAGTTGTATGGTGTAGGTTCGTTAGTTGTTCTGGTGTAGTTATTGTTTATCGGGCACCTTATTTGTATACCCCCGGCGTGCTGGGGGTTTGTGTGTTTGGATTGTTTGTGTGTAGAGAGCTAAGCTAAGCTATGGCGTCACTTGTGTGAAGTGATGTGTGGGCGGTTGTTCTCGTAGTGACTTCAAGCTGCGCGGAAACCAGGGGTGGACCAAGTTCGTGCTGCCGTCAAGCTCCTTGACGTGGGTGTAGTTCACGTCGTCTTGCTGGTCTAGCTTCTCCCATATCTTTCCGGCCGCCTCACGTAGCCTTGTGCTGACTAGTTGTACTCCGAGTCTGCGGTGTTGTGCTGCTGTGTTTTCCGTGTACGGGTATTTCTGTCCGGTGGCAAATCTCAGCGCTTTGTTCTGCAGCCTCTGAAGCTGTAACATCTTGGTGTGGGAAGCCATGTGTGTCGGGGTGGGTGAGTAGTCTAGTATAGGAAGTATCTTAGTCTTTACTAGATACAGTTTGAGCCGCTCTGTGAAGTGCCAGAATCTGTTTAGTGATGTGAGGGCTGTTTTAACTTTCATGGTTTTGTCGTTGACATGTTTAACGATCAGGCCGGTGGATGTCACTGTGTGGCCTAATATCTGGCATTGTTTTTGGTGGGAGATGGTGTTGCCCTGTATTTGTATGTCATTTAATTTTTTCCTGCCGAGTGCGACCACAGCGAACTTGTCTATGTTTGTCTTGATCTTCCATTTTTTTTCAAATGTGTTGAGTCTGTTCGCCTCCCTCACGACCAGGGCGTCATGGTGGTCTAGGGTACCGTTGGAGGTCACTATTTGTGTCGCGTCGTCAGCATAATATATATCCATACAGCTTCTATTACCAGACCGGGGCATGTCAGAGGTGTAGGTGATGAAGAGCGTTGGTGATAACACGCTGCCCTGTGGCACGCCGCTGTGCAGGGGGAACGGGGAGGATATTGCTGACTTAACTCGAATGGAAGCTGAGCGCTGATCAAGGAAGCTACATAACAGTTTTTCTGTTAGCTCTGGCAGTCCGAGTTGAAGTATTTTGTATTGCAGGCCCTGTAGCCAGACTTTATCAAACGCTTTGCTGATGTCGCGTTGGATAATAGTGCAGTTTAGTCCTTGTCCTTTAGTGAGTGCTACCTTTTCGCTGGCGATGGAGATAGCTGACGTAGTGCTCCTCCCTGCCCTGAAGCCATACTGGGACGGGTTATAAAGGTTGTTTTCCTCCAGGTGACATCTGAGTCGTAAGTTGATTATTCTTTCAAAGATTTTTCCAGGGACTTCTAGGAGTGAGATTGGTCTGTAGTTCTTGGGATCCGTGGATGGTTTGCCTGGTTTAGGTATCATGGTGAGAGTGGCGACTTTGAATCGTTGAGGGAAGTAACCTGTTGTTAACATCGCATTATATATGGTGAGTAGGTACGCCAGACAACGTGTGTGTAACATGCTGATTTGTTGTTTATCTATTTTGCTCTCTCCGGGCGACGTGTTTTTCGTTTTGTTTATAGCTGACCGGAGCTCGGCTGTGCCTATTTCCATAGTCAACAGATGGGCCTGTGTTAGGCGTTGAAGATCAATCGTATGGTGTGGCCTGGTTCTTGTTGGGTCCTGTTGGAGCCATGCCTTTACTTCCCGTTCATTGTCTTGGTCATAATGAGCGTTGTCTTCAGGTCTTATTGTGAACACTGACTTCCAGGTTTCACTGAACTCTTGGGCAATACCCTCGTCATCCTGTATTTTGACCTCCCTTTCTAGGTGTATGGGGCGGTGGTGTGTTGCCCTGCAGGCGTTTTATTCCCTGCCAGAAGGCTTTTGGGTCCTTGTATTTCTCGGCGAGGCCTTTTATTGTGTTTTCCCAGTGCCTGTTGTATGCTGTTTTGCACGTATCTTGTAGCGTTCGTTGGAGAACTCTACTTTGTTGATAAAGATCATGCGTCCAGCCGTGCCTCCCGGCGTATCGGAGGATGTTGGTAAAACGTAGCTGTGCGTCCGTAATCTCTTGGTTGCGGTGGGGGTATGATAGTGTTTTGTGCCTTGTGAGGGGTATTGCTTGTGCTTGGGCAGTTTTGACAGCGGTATACCAGGTGTTGACAGCGGTTTCTATGTCATCTGTGTTTTTCCCCTCTAGATGTAGGTCAGGTAGTTCTGAGTCAATAATGTTCTTATATTGCTCCCAATTCGCCTTTTTTGTGTTCATCCGCTGTGGGCAGGGCACGACAACGGGAGTGGTTGAGATGGTGAACAGTATTGGGAGGTGGTCGCTGCTCGTTAGTGGCCCCTGGCTGGCGTGGTGTTGTGGTATGTTTTCCCATTCGTTAGAATCACGTCAGGCGTGGTGAGGGCTGAGTGGCCTATAAACGTGGGGAAATTTGGACCTATGTGCTGGGCTCCGAAGGTGGTGATGATTTTCATAATGTTTCGTCCAGTTGTATTTGTGTTGGAATGGCCAAGGCTGGTGTGGCGTGCGTTTAAGTCGCCTAGGAAGTACATGGGTTCAGGTATGCGTAGCAGTTTATAGAAGTCAGGAAACATGATGCAGCCCTCTCGTGGGGGGATGTAAGTAGTGGCAATATTAATGGGCCCGAGGGTAGTCATTAATTTAACAGAAAGGGTGTCGGAGTAGTGGAAGTCGTCATATATTTTGTGCTGGGTTCCTGTTTTGACTGCTATTGCCACTCCAGCGTGTTGTTCACCTGTTCTGTTCCGCTGATAACATGAATAACCCGGTATCTTTAGAGCCTGGGTGTTGGGGAGGCCATGGCTATTTATGAGGATTACATCTGGGTTCTCATGTGTACGTGTTTATTAGATTGATGCGTTTGGTGCCAATGGTGGACATTGTGCTGTATAGGTAGTATTTCTCTCTCTCTCTCTCTCAAAACAAAATGTAATGATAATGAGAAAGTTATAAAAAATAACTAGGAAAGGAAAATTAAGACAAAAGCTAAACGGAAAGAGAGAGAGAGAGAGAGAGAGAGAGAGAGAGAGAGAGAGAGAGAGAGAGAGAGAGAGAGAGAGAGAGAGAGAGAGAGAGAGAGAGAGAGAGAGAGAGAGAGAGAGAGAGAGAGAAGCCACCGGACACTGCAGTTATGAATTTCAGTTCTAAATATGCAAAGTTCCAAAGTGTTTTTACGTGTAATATTAACGGCGTTATGGTGATGGAAATGTGGATTAAACCGCATGCCCTCCTCCTCCTCCTCCTCCTCCTCCTCAGCCCTTGCACGCCCCTAACACCATTTAAATACATCACAGAAACCAATACAAAGCTCTGACGGGTCTCTCTCTCTCTCTCTCATGGGACAATTTCTATGGAACGCATGGGACAATTTCTATGGAAAAGTGAGCTCTTCCACAGGGACGGATTGCAACTTTCTCCCATCGGGGCAGCCAGATTCGGAAGGCTCCTCAACGACGCAGTACGTGTCATCCGAGCAAAAAACGAGTCACAGCCACGTCCCTCCACCCCGCCCGTGTAAATAGACGCCGTACATCGCGACAAACCCGTAACCGTGATCCCGCAAGTACCACCACCTCTATTACCAAGCCTCTAGATAACTTAAAAATCCTTAGTTTCAATGCGCGTAGCCTAAGAAACAAATTTGATGAACTGAGATGTCTTGCTATAACATAAAATTTTGACATAATTGCTATAACCGAAATATTTATCGACACCACAAATATTGATTTAAGTTCCGAAGACAACATAGATGGCTACAGACTCTTCAACAAAGATCGTGTAAACCGTAGAGGCGGTGGCGTCGCCCTTTATGTCAAAAACTATTTGCAACCCACTTACAAAACACCGGGGAACAGTAACGTTGAACATTTGTGCGTGCGAGTAAACATTGCAAAAGTCAATTTAAATATATCTGTCACCTACAGACCTCCCGGGCAATCACTCGATGACGACCTTGAAATGTACAGCGTCTTAAGGCAGTCACTTAATAACAACGACTCACTGATATTAGGAGACTTTAACCTCACCCATATCGACTGGGCGACACTGTCAGGTACAGAAGGCGAGTCACATAAAATGATCGAATTTCTAGAAGAAAATTATCTAAGCCAAATGGTTTCTGAGCCAACTCGAGAAAATAATATACTCGACCTTGTTATAACGACCCAAGATAACCTAGTCAGTAGTGTCACGGTAGGAGAATACCTCGGTTCTTGCGGTCATAAATTAGTGCGCGTCGACATTAGAGCTCAATCATCAGTGACTGAAAATAAAGTAAAGGTGCCCAATTTCAAAACAGCTAACTTCGTAGAAATCCGACAAAAACTAACAGAAATACAACTATCAGATGACGGCAACGTAGATGAAGCCTGGCTAAGCCTTAAAAATCACTTACTCACTCAGCAGAACACATTCGCCCCCTTGTGCGATAAGCGAATTAACACTAATAAAAGCCCACCGTGGTTTAATAGCGAAATTAAACAATCAGTCAATGAGAGAAAATTGTTTTACAGGCTAAAGAAAGAACAAAGCACGCCCGAAAACATTGGACTTTATAATGATGCCAGGCGACGAGTAAAAAGACTAGTAGGTCAGGCAAAGCGTATAGATATGAAGAAAATATTGCAGCCAACTGTAAAAATAATCCGAAATCTTTCTTCAGTTACATAAACAACAGAAAGGCGATCAAAAGTGGTATTGGACCTTTAACAAACAGCGACGGTGCACTAGTGACTGACAGCCAACACATTGCAAACCTCTTAAACAATTACTTTTCCTCGGTGTTTAATACTAACAGTCTTCCTCTCGCTACCATCAACACCAGTACAATTGTAAATCTCGAGCATGCATTGCCTAATTTTGAAATAACAACCGATGAAGTCCTTAAAGCTCTCCATTCATTTAAAACAAATAAAAGTCCCGGACCCGAGAAAGTATATCCTATACTGCTTAAAGAAACAAAGAGCGAAATACTCTCCTTCCTCACTACCGTATTCAATATGTCCTTGCGACAAGGCATCATCCCTTCAGATTGGAAAAAGGCTAACGTGACACCAATTTTTAAGAAAGGAGACAAAAAAATACCAGGTAACTACCGACCCATTAGTCTAACTTCAATTGTAGGTAAGCTACTTGAGAGCATAATTAGAGACAAAATTGTGAGTTACCTCGAAAGCCACTCATTAATTGGGGATTCACAACATGGCTTCCGTAACAAATGATCCTGCCTATCAAACCTACTGACCGTTTATAACGATCTCTTCTCAATTTATGACGTAACCAAATCAGTGGACGTAGTCTATCTTGA
>NC_066514.1:720254-722754 GCF_024679095.1 Eriocheir sinensis
ATAACCACACATACATCATGAATCGCATTCTCCTTCTCCTCCTCCTCTTGCTCCATCTTCTCCTTTTTATTTTTTTTATTATCTGTGAATTTATCAAACAGAAGCAATGAAAGGAAGAGGATGAGAGAGAAAAAAAAAAACATTGAGGAGCGAAAGAAAGAAGCCAAGAAGTAAAAGAAATGAGGCTTGAGGAAAATGTAGTAATAACTAACTAAGAGAGAGAGAGAGAGAGAGAGAGAGAGAGAGAGAGAGAGAGAGAGAGAGAGAGAGAGAGAGATGGGGGGACGGGAAGATTATGCTTCTACATCCACCACTCTCTCTCTCTCTCTCTCTCTCTCTCTCTCTCTCTCTCTCTCTCCATTGCAAAGAGTAACATATTTGATAATTTCTTTTTCCATTTTTCTTTTTTTCCTTTTTTTATCTTTTTTTTTATATATCTCGAGCTCTCTGTTAATGTTTTTTTTTTTTTTGCTACTACTACTGTTACTGCTACTACTACTACTGCTACTACTACGACTACTACTGCTACTACTACTACTACTACTACTACTACTACTACTACTACTACTACTATTACTACTACTACTACATAAATGATACCTCCACCCACGTTTATTTTCCCGATACATAATCATGGAGGGCTCCAAAGCTTGAGGTCATTAGCCGCAACTCCGTTCGCTAATGACTGTGGCATCCAACCATATCACTAATACTACCTAGCGCTAAATCACCTACCATCTATTACGTCCAGATCCCCCTTTCCTTCCCTACTCAAGTTTTATATTTGATATCTTTGTGTATCATTGTTTTTCATATATCACTTCCTTAACTCTTTTTTTTCTTTTCATTTCGTCAACCCCATCACCACATAGTCACATTCCTTCATTTCCAGCCTCTTTTACTCTTCCTTCCTTCCTTCCTTCCCTCCTTCCTCTCTTCCTTCTTTTCTTTCCATGCATTCTTCTTTTCATCCTTCCTTTCCCCTGTCTTGGGCCAATCAATGGCAAATGAAATTTAACGTTGACAAATGTAAAGTGTTGCACATCGGAAAAAAATAACAATCGCGTTCGGTACGTAATGAATGGCCAACAACTTTCTGCAGTAAGTAAAGAAAAGGATCTTGGAATCACTATATCAAGCGATTTAAAGCCCGGTCAGCATTGTTCAGAGGTTGTTAAAACTGCAAACAAATTGGTTGGCTTCATCGGACGAGTCTTTGATAATAAATCGGAAAAGTAATATTAAAACTGTATAATCTGTTGGTTCGACCCGTCTAGAGTACTGTGTACAGTTTTGGTCTCCCGACTACAGAAAAGACATAGATCAGTTGGAACTGGTTCAACGAAGAGTTACAAAGATGTTTCCTAGGTTGAGAAATTTATCATATGAACAAAGGCTTAGAGAAGTAAATTTATTCAGCCTATCAAAACGAAGAATGCGAGGCGATCTAATAGTAGTGTTTAAAATGTTTAAAGGATTCAGTGATATTAATGCGGAAGATTACTTTACTATTGATTAATCAAATAGAACAAGAAGAAATCAATTTTTTTTTTTTTTTTTTTTTACATTGTTGCCTATTGCGCCGGTAGGCATCTTCCCGGTAGGGCCTGATGGTCGGCCCAAGGCTTCTTCCAGGTGGGGCCTGATGGTCGGCCCAGCCCGTTCTGGCGCAGGCGAGTGTTTATAGCGGCGACATCTTGCATTGGCTCATGCTGCCCCCCGGAACTCATTCTGATTCGCTTGGACGGCTTCCTCTAGAGTCCGGGTTGATAAAAATTTCAGGACAGCATGGGTAGTTTTACCACTCGGCGGTGATCGAGTAAATCCGAGTAGTAGCGTAGACTTGAACCTGCGTCGTTCTTCACGCGAAATTTCAGTACGCTACCAGTTCGGCCCGGGTTGATGGGTGGTCTCAGGACAGCATGGGTGTTTTAAGCCACTCGGCGGTGACTGAACTGAGTAGAAGGGGATTCGAACCTGCCGTCGTTCTTTCTCACGGTGAAGGGCCTAGTACACATACCCTAATTTGAAGATAAGGGTAAAGATTCGTCAACGAAGCCAAACACTCGAAGCTAAACACTTCTTCAATCGACGGACAAGGTTGTTAATTTGAACCCCTCTACCCTGTGAGATGTCGTTGATAGTACAACAGTTACGCTTCAGAATAGAGATTAGATGCGTTTTGAATCCAACCAGCAACTAAGATATTACTCATTGTCGTAATAACGTTAAAGTCTCTCGAATACTTTATCGCCCGGTTAGCGGTAGCAGTAATGGTAGTTCTTCCTTCCTCCCATAATTTCCATGCAGTTTTTCATGCTGCATGGTTCTTTTTTCTTTCTTTCATTTCTGGCAGCTTAGGATATGGGGGGGTGTGGAGCCTTCTGCCTTTGCTGTCCTTCATCTTCACCTTTGATTAGAGAGTTAGTGTAGCTTGTCACAAACAGCCTGTAAGGACCAGCAGTTATTGTTCTTCCTTGTGTTTCTTTGTGTTCCTTTG
>NC_066514.1:725254-737754 GCF_024679095.1 Eriocheir sinensis
GAGTGTCATGAACATTCTGGTGACACAGCCAGCCATATTTGCATTATTTATGGGTCCTGTGATGGACAATGTGACACTGCCGGGTCAGCACGCCATAACCCATGAAAAAATTAAAGAAAAATTAATAAATAAGGAAGTGTGTGTCCTGGGGAGCCATGAAAACGTGAATGTATGGCGTAGCGCTCACGGCAGCACCGGCAGGACACGGCCAGCATGCCCACTTATATTCTCCGTAACTTCTCACATACTTTTCCATCACATAGAATGGAGAATGTGACATATTATTATAAATTATTCAAGCTCTCGCTTAAATCGAATTTCATCTATAATTTAGTATATCGTTGTGTTCAGGGAACTTATCTTTATAGGATAATATGGTTTATTAAAGTAGTGTTTCAAGAACTCCCGCAAGTAACAATGTTTTGTAAAAAGTGTGACACACATTTCGAGGCTGCTCTTTCACATATTCACGTCTAAAGTTGCGTTCGAGCTTTCCCCACACTGCCTCAGTTGTCAATTTTGCCATAAACCTTTTGTCCTTTCACTTTCCTCCCCTCTAATCCTCTTGCTTTCTTTACTCTCCTCCCCATCACCACAACCCTATCTTTCCTCTCATTCTTTTACCTCCCATCGGATCATCAATCTATTCCCCCCACCACCACCACCACCACCACCATTAGCACTTCCATAAAACATCATCCCTATAAAACCAACAACAACACCCACTACTGCTTTCCCTTCCTCCTCTTCGTTCCTTCTGTTACTATTGCTACTGCTCCTCCTCCTCCTCCTCCTCCTCCTCCTCCTCCTCCTCCTCCTACTACTACTACTACTACTACTACTACTACTACTACTACTACTACTACTACTACTATTATTATTACTACTACATACTACTATCACTGGGAGACAAAATGTTCATTCACCGCCAATAAATGAAAGTTGGAGGTACTAAAGAGGAAACATTATCCGATCAATGGTAGATTAAAAAATGATTATTGATCTGGACTCTGTGTGTGTGGGTGTGTGTGTGTGTGTGGGTGTGTGTGTGGGTGTGTGTGTGTGCGTTTGTGTGTAATAATAAATGTTGTGAGAGAATTACATAGTTTGATTGATATAGAGATAGAAAGAAAATAAATATGCAGATGGATAGATGATAAAGTAGATGTTTGAGTAGAAAGGTTTAGGGTACAGATGGATAGATAAATGAATATTAGAAAGAAATACAGACAAATAAATAGACCAGAACATATACAAACTTCATTCTCAGGTGACAGGAGGCTCATGTCACATCATGGAACTGATCAAGAGAATCAATGCCAGCATTTTAAACTTCCTGCTAAGATCGGCTTACTCAAGCTTCTCGAGTCGTGTCTTCTTCATTATTAGAACAAGACAACATGACGCTCCACATTAAACATAAAGACGATCGTAGTAAACAAAAGTAGTTGAGTGGTTGGCTTGAACACGTAAAACAGGAAGCTAAGAAAATAAGAAAAAATATGAAGGATCGGCAAAAGGTGTTATTGAAAGAATGACAGCAAATGTACGACATTCGGGAACAGATAGATAAAGTGGAATTAAAACAGTGGACAAGAACTAAACTGAAATTTGTCACTCCCATGAGGCCGGAGCGGGGACGGAATACAGAAGCTAGGGCGTGGTTAGAAGGAGGGCTCGGGAGGAACGTTTAGCAGAATAAACTGAAAGGTTACTCGCTGAGACTACAATAGACTAAATAGGTAAAAGTGTCTCTGCCAGGTGCTTCAAGGCTCCAGTGGGGAGGGTTAAAGGCCGATAGTAAGCGTCCGGCCTGTCATTATTTTTTATCGTTGGCGAGAACAGTGATCGGATTAAAGCGCTGCTTATCACGAAACTCTATTAACATTACTTTTCAGAATTTAGAAGGCTTGTTACGCAGCATAGACTTTTATCAGCCAAAGTTGAAGGTTTACACTATAAAAGTTAAGGTTCTGTAGTTTGTGTTTCTTTCGTTGGTGAAAGAGACATTTATTAGCATAGTTACTGCTTATTAGAATCTTGCGCAAGGTTTATTAACCTATGTAAGTTGTCTCAATCGAATAGATGTGGTTCGGTTCATTCCAGAAGGAGAATGAGTAATAGTTTTGTCGGCGGTGAAAAGAAAGTGACAGGGTGCTACTTTATCAGTGGGTGTCTATCAATCACTTGGCTTCTTTTGGGTTTTAGAAAGGTTGCGTATCGCTCTGTAAGTTCTTAGTCGAAAAGCGAAGGTTTGATTAATTCCGAAGTCCAATAGTAAATTTATTTTTTTACAGTAAAAGGAGACGTTGTTTTAGTACTTTTAGAACCTCTATTAGTATTGGTGCTTATTGGGATTTAGATTTGCTATCGTTAGTCAAATGGGTTAAGGTTTGCCTTTATCCATGAGCTGAAAGCGTCCAATAGTTTTCACGTAAACAGACCAGAACCCCGATCCAAGATTTGCTGCAACAAACATAATTATTCTGGCTGCGAGGCTAGGCGTTAGGCCACCTGTATCCAGTGGGCTGCCTTTGGTCCCGGTCGAGGTGTCGATGGCTGCCAGAAGTGCAGGTAGACTTTAGCTCATCAGATTTAAAGGTTAGGTCCTCGAATCCAATACCACAGCAGGTTTGTAAGCTTCCAAACCTGCTTTGAAAACTATCCAAAATGCTACGAAGATTCCTGTAAGTAGTTCAAAGATCTCTAAAAAAAATTATGTCAGAGATGGACGTAGACTTGATTGAAGGCAGATTTAAGGGACAGTTCCTCGTCTGCCAACACACAAAGGTTAGTCAGTCTCCAAAACAAAGAAAAACTCAATTCAAACACGACAATTCCTGTAAAACGTTTGCAGGATCATAAAAAGCAAAACAAATTAAAGGATAGTTGTGCTGGAAATCTCTTTAGCATCGGACGCTTAGTAAACAAGCTGACCATTATGGACATCACAGATTGTCTTCTGTCTTTGGTCTGGCCGCTTATGGAACGCTGGAATTGGATTGTGAAATGGCTCTAAACTCCCAAAGCGAGATGATTCTGGCTGTTGGCAAGTGACCATGTGCAAAAAGTGCTCCAGTGCTTCCGGAAGGTTCAGAGTTAAGGATCGTGGTGGAGAATGCTGACAAGGGCAAAAGTTGTGTGGGGGTTTGTTTATTGGTGAAGGAGAGTGACGGACTTTTAAGCGATTCAAGAGAAAGAAATATTTCATCATTCTTATGGGGCTATCGGGAAATAATTTTAGGTTATAGGATGGAGGTGTTCAAACATGAAGGTTGGATGTGCTCTTGTTAGCTACTCTAGAGTGTCCTCGTAGTAGTGCAGTGAAAGAAGCAGCATTCTATACACGGATCATTAAACCGAGAGAGCCTGCCTCGATTCCCGGCGGAGTGGAAAAAAATTGGGAGGCTTTCTTCCGATAATCTACATGCCCCTGTCCACCCAGCAGTGAATGGGTACATGGTATTAATCGGGGTTTTGTCCTGTCTCCTGGTATCTATTCCTTCTCCTATAATTCTTCCCTTCTGTCTCTCTCTCGGCATAAGTGACTACAGATGTTAAAAGCCGACTAAACGAAACTTTCTTCAGTCTTCCTTGCAAAGGAATAATATATATATATATATATATATATATATATATATATATATATATATATATATATATATATATATATATATATATATATATATATATATATTGGTAAACTTTTGCATTAGGAAGTTAGAGGGCATTAGGGATGAGTTACGTGCATAGCTTTTCAGGAGGAGGCCAAGTGTGAGGGAGGAGGGAGGTGGGGTGGGACGCAGATAAGCAAGTTGAGAAAGAAAAGCAGTTATGGAAAACAGCGAGAAAAAGACACTCCAGCACCAACGACTCTAACGAGAGTATAAAAACCAAACTTAAGGAAAATAAATAGAGCATACGAATAAGTTAAAGAATAGAACAATAAATAAATAAATGTGTGAAATTCAAAACAAGTAACAAAACAGTGAATAATGATAATGATGACAAATAATGATAATGACACATAACCCAAACTTCTCTCATCATCTTATCTCTCCTTGCTTTTTTTCTCTTCTCCTTTCCTCCTCCTTCCTCCTTCTCTTCCTGTCCGTCCCTTCCTTCACCTCTGTTCATCCGACCTTCCTCCTTCCTCCTGTCAGTCTGGCAATCTCCCCTCCTGTTGATTTAGAGAGAGAGAGAGAGAGAGAGAGAGGAGAGAGAGAAGAGAGAGAGAGAGAGAGAGAGAGAGAGAGAGAGAGAGAGAGAGGAGAGGGAAAGAGAGAGAGAGAGAGACAGAGAGGAGAGAGAGAGATAGAGAGAGAGAGAGAGAGAGAGAGAGAGAGAGAGAGAGAGAGAGAGAGAGAGAGAGAGAGAGAGAGAGAGAGAGAATTTACATAGGTTTATAGGATCGCTACAAAATTCTTGGTTCATTCCCTGGTTGAAAGTTTTTTTTTGTGTGTGTGTGTGTGTACGTAAAATGTGTGTGTGTGGGGAGTTGTTAACGTGTTTCTTTTTTTCAATGCCCCCGTCCTGCCCTGCTCCTCTCTCCTCTCTCTCTCTCTCTCTCTCTCTCTATTCTTTACATCGATGAAATGTATGATCTTCTCCCATGACCATGTATCATCTTTTTCCTCCTCCTCCTCCCCCTCCCTCCTGATGATGACACAAAAATTGCTACTAAAGTAATTCATACGACACTCGACGAAGAAGTTTTTACAATCAGATCTAGATCGACTTGCACGTTGGGCAAACTCCAATGGTATATGAAATTTAACTTTGACAAATGCAAAGTGTTACACATCGGAAACAATGACAGTCGCGTTCAGTACGTAATGAATGGCCAACAACTTCTGCAGGAGTAAAGAAAAGGATCCTGAGGTGTAGGCGGTGGCTGGAATGGATAGCAAGATTGGCCTCATGTTCAGGAGGACGCGAGTTCAATCCTCGGACTGGTGCCACCAAGCTGGGATTTTTCTGTCGCCGCCGAGTGACTTGGAATACCCACCTATGCTGTCCAGAAGATCTCACCTCACTTCAACCCTGACTCTTCAGGATCTCCAGGATTAAAAAGATGAGCTCTGGGAGGGCAAAGCGAGCCGATGCAAGATGCAGCGCCATTATGTTAAACACTCTGTTTTGCCCTCAGAACGGGCTGGGGCTGACCATCAGGACCCACTGGAAGAAGCTTTTGGAATTTCGATTCATCAGGATCTACCGGGAAGAAGCTCACCGGCGGGAATAAGCTACGACGTAAAAAAATCACTATCGTTGTTGACGTAAAGCCCAGCTCAGCATTGTTTTAGAGGCAGTTAAACTGCAAACAAATTGGTTGGTTTACTGACGAGTCTTTAACAACAAATCGGAAAAAGTATTATTAAAACTGGTACATCAAGTTGGTCTCGACCCCATCAGAGTAAGTACTGTGAACAGTTTTGTTTCTCCCTATTACAGAAAAGACATAGAAAAGTTGAACGGGTTCAACGAAGAGTAAAAAAAATGATTCTCGCTGAGAAATTTATCAATGAACAAAGGCCTAAAAAAGTAAATTTATTCTAGCCTATCAAAACGAAGAAATTTGCGAAAAGCGATCTAATAGGAAGTATTTAAAATGTTTAGTATTCAGTGATATTAATGTCGGAAGATCACTTTACAATTGATCGACCAAATAGAACAAAAAAAATCACATTTTCAAAATAAGTGGTAAAGATTATCGCTTAACGAAGCTGGAAAAAACTTCTTCAATCGAGTTGTTAATGTTTGAAACCTTCTACCCTGTGATGTCGTTCATAGTAACAATAGTTACGTCCTTCAAGAATAGATTAGAGCCGCAGTTATTTTGAATCCAACCTCAGCAACTAAGAGTTATTACTCATTATCGAAATAACGTTAAGTTCTTTTCTGGGAATACTCAGTGTCCTTTGTCAGTTTTTATCGCTGTTGCCAGTGGCAGCGGTACGGTAGTTCTTTCCTTCTTTCCTCATAATTTCCATGCAGTTTTTTCCATGTTGTATGGTTATTTTCTTCCTTTCCTGCAAGGCTTTGGCTGGAGGTAGAGGGGGGAGGAGTTCGCCTCTGCTGTCCTTTCTCTCATCATCTTTCCACCTTTGATTAGATAGTTAGTGTGCTTGTCACAAACAGTCTTTGTCAGGATTCAGCAGGTCTGCTGTTGTTTGTTCATTCCTTTGTGTTGCCTTGTGTTCCTCCTCCTCTCCTATTTTCTTCACTTTCTTACCACCCTCTCCTTCTTCCCACCCTTGACCTCCCTTCTTCCTCTCTTTTTCTTCCTTCATGTACCTCTTATTTTTATATTATTTCTCCCTTGCATCCTTCCTCCGGCCTCTTTCCTTCTTCTCCTACTGTCATCTCTTTGCTCTCTTCCCTTCACATGAATCATTTATTTGGTTCAGTCAGTCAATAAATACCAGTCAGTCAGTCAGTTGTTCATAATGGCTTCAGTTCCTTGTTAATCGGTTTCCACTTTTAAATATACTAATTAGGTTATTCCTTGAACAATACTTCTTTTACTTCTATTTCAGAGTAGTTGTTTTCAATCCTCATTACATTTTTTTTACCATTTTTACTACTGCTTCTTCTTTTTGTTGCTGCTGTTGCTGCTGCTGTAGCCGCATCTACATACTACTACTACTACTACTACTACAACAATACACACACACACACACACACACACACATAATAATAATACACACAATAATAACATTTGTAATAATAATAATAATATTAATAATACACACAATAATAATAATAATAATAATAATAATAATAATAATAATAATAATAATAATAAATAATAATAATAATAATGATATAATAATAATAATGATAATAATGATTATCATTAATACACAATAATAATAATACACAATAATAATAATAATAATAATAATAATAATAATAATAATAAACTCTGTTAAGTTTCTGTATACAGAAGGTTAATAATCTCCGACATCCAGCATGGCTTCAGAAACAAGCGCTCCTGCCTCAACGAATTTATTAGACTTCTTCCAATGTATATATAAGAACTGGATGCCCACATCCCCAGTGATGTTTTATACCTGGACTTTCAGAAAGCTCATTCGATAAGGTACCGCACGAGCCGGGACTTCCTTTAAGAAACTGCACTGAGTAAGCATCGGAGCCAATCTGATCGCGTGGATAAGAGATTGGCTCACCGGCAGAAAACAACGAGTACTACTTCAACGGTGGACAGCTTCCGATTGGCTTCCAGTCACTAGTGGAGTGCCTCAAGAGTCAAAAAGCTGGGAAACATCCCATTTATCATATATATCAATTACCTAGAATCAGGACTGAAATCCACAATATCGAAATTTGCAGATGACACCAAGGTGGGTGGAGAGGCCTCTACAAAGACTGACTAAGAAATCATTCAGAAAACCTCAATCACATTATCGAATGGTCGGAAAAATGGCAAAAATGTCTTTTAATGTTGACAAAATGCAAAAGTCATTAGGCACATTGGGTCCCAAAAATAGTAACCATTAACATACATCATGAATGGGAAAACCTCTGCAGGCGATGGCAGGAGGAAAAGGATCTTGAGTCACTTTCGCAGTGACCTGAAACACGCGAATCACTGTAAAAAGTATACATATGTCGAAGCCAACACTATGTTCGGGATCACAGCGAGGGAGCTTCTGAGTGTAAAACACCAGACGTGATACTATCCTTTGTATAATCTATTGGTAAGACCTGCACCCTTGAGTATGCAGTACACAGTTCTCTGGTCTCCTAATTACCAGAAAGGACATTGCTTTTACTGGAAAGGATTCTAACGATGCGCCACAAAGATTATTCCAACCTTAAGGGCTCAACCGTATTGAGGAACGACCAAGCGACTCAATCTTCTTTACATTGGAGAAAAGACGCCAACGAGGGATATGATTCAAGTCTTCAAGTATCTGAAGTTCAATAACGTCGATTACCCAAATTTTTGAACTGCAAACCAACTCATGAACTAGAAATAACGGCTAACCCATTCAGTCGAGTCGATGCCAAATACAGATGATTGGAAGGAGTTTCTTTTTCAAACCGAGTCATCCGCCACTGAACACCTTCCTCAGAAGTTAAAGTGAAATGCGAATACCATCAACTCCTTCAAATATAGAATCGACCGTCATTTCTGCTTTTTTTTTTTTTTTTTTTACGTTGTTGCTTATTGCCAGCCGGTAGGCATCTTCTCCCGGTGGGGCCAGATGGTCGGCTCCAAGGCTTCTTCCAGGTGGGCCTGAGAGTCGGCCCAACCCGTTTTGGCGCAGGCAGAGTGTTTGCGGCGCCATCTTGCATTGGCTCCATGCCCCCGGAACTCGTTCCTGATTCGCTTGACGGCTCTCTGAGTCCGATGATGGTGGTCTTCAGACAAGGTGTGGTGGTTTTAGCCACTGGCGGTGACTGAAAACTGAGTGGTGGTAGCGTGAGGATCAACCGCGTCGTCCATCACGCGGCGAATGTGGGTCCAGTACGCTATCACTTCGCCACCGCCTACCCGCTGCGTCGGGAGTAAACTGAACAACGAGGTGCTTCATCTCCTCCTCAATATCGAGGTGCTTTCATCTGCTCCTCAATATCGAGGTGCTTTCATCTGCTCCTCAATATCATGCTTTCATCTGTCTCAACATCGAGGTGCTTCATTCGCTCCTCATCGAGGCGTTTCATCCGTTCTCATCATCGAGGTTTCATCTGCTCTTCGCTTCCAAGTGGCGGTCGAGCAGATTAAATCACCCAAGCGGGCGACCTGTAATGAGCCAATAGGCTTAAGGCTCGCATTTCATGTTTCCATATTTCCATTACTTCATTAATTCTCTCTTCCCTCTCCAACTCTCCTTCATTCACCCAGCACTTTTCTTTTTCATCCCAGTTTTTTCCTCACATGTTCATGTCTCGCTGTCACCAAGGTACGCGTCTTTTGAAACAAAACCTAATTAAGAAAAAAAGTGGATTGATAAAGAAGTTGTAGTTTACGCACGAATGATGGTTACACGTCGTTAATTAGCCAGGCGATCCAGCAAGACTCACTTGTGGACGTGACCAGGTATTTGTGTGTGTGTGTGTGTGTGTGTGTGTGTGGGTAGGGTCTGTGGGGGATGTGGGAGGTGTTTTACGTTTTTCTTTAAGATTTATATGGTTTTTCCTTACTAATTCTCTTTTCTTATTCTTTTTCTGGTTTTCCTTCTTATTTATATTATTTTTATCTGTGTTTACTGTTATTTATACTTATTTTTCTTATTATCAATCTCATTATTTGTATTTTCTCTTCCTTTTTTTTTTTGTTTGTTTGCTTGCAATTCTCTAATTATCAGTTTTTTTTTATATTCTTTCTTTCTTTTTTCTTTTTTCTTGTCTTGTGCTATTCTTCATTTACTGTTAATTTTCTTCACTTTACATTTATTCATTTTATTTCTTCTTATCCAATTTTTCTTTTGCTCTATTATTCTGTCTTCTCTTTTTTTTCTCTCAAAATGACTGATTATATTCTTTCTCCCTTTTTCATTTTAAACTAATGAGTGTATTTATTTTTTCTGAGTATCTTTCTCTTGCATAATTAATCTGTATATTTTCCTCGAAATCAATTAAGCATTTTTATTTCATCGTTAGCTTGTTTTGATATTCGCCATGCGACAGACAGACAGGCAGACAGGTACAGACAGACAGACTGACAGACAGACAGACAGATAGACAGAGCACACACACACACACACACACACACGTCATCATCACACACACACAATGTCATCATCAGTCAACAGGATAAGCCTCGGCAGCCCTCATTGCATGTTTCTATTGACGCGAAAAGTCGAGTTTATTAAAGTTCCACACGTCAGTAACTCAATTGGCTCCGCCTTTCACCTTGTGATTAATTCCCAGCCTAAAATAACTCCCCGTAAACTGCGAACATAAGCGATCAAACTCACAGGCGGCTGCCACGCACTGCAAGACTGTAAATGGATCATGCGGCAGAGGAGGAGATTGGGAAGGATGGATAGACAGGGAGGTGATATTAACTGAAGAGACAGACAGAGAGACAGACACATAGGTACACAAAGACAGACGGAAAGGTGGGGATATTAGGCCAACAAAGACCAGTAGACAGACAGACAGACAGACTGAGACACACAGATCGAAGACAGGGAAGGTGATATTAAACGAACAAACAGTCAGACAGACAAACAGACAAATATATGTTACCGGCAGACAGACAGACAGGCATCGCAGCATACACATACAGACAGACAGATACAGACATACAAACATATTTATCAAGAGACAGACAGGCCAGACAAACATAGTTACCGGCAGACAGAGGACAGACAAACATAGTTACCAAGTAGACAGACAGACAGACAGACAGACATAGTTACTGGCAGACAGACAGAGACAGGTGCACATACACACAGACAGACAGACAGCAGGTGCACATACATACATACATACAGACAGACAGACAAATGATGCACATACATACATACACATACATACATTATGCAGACAGACAGACAGACAGACAGACAGGTACATACATAGGATACAGACAGACAGACAGACAGGGCACACACACAGACAGACAGACAGACAGACAGGCAGGCAGACAGACAGGCATACATACATACACACACACACATACAGACAGACAGATGACAGGTGCGCACACATAAGCAGACAGACAGAGACAGACAGACAGACAGACAGACAGACAGGACAGACAGGTACATACATACACAGACAGACAGACAGACAGACAGTGCACACATACATACATACATACACATACATACATACATACAGACAGACAGACAGACAAACAGACAGGCGTACATACATACATACATACAGACAGACAGACAGGCGTACATACAGACAGACAGACAGGCAGACAGACAGACAGTTGTAATACATATATATATACAGACAGACAGCGTGCACATACATACATACATACAGACAGACAGACAGATACAGCACATACATACATACAGACAGACAGACAGACAGACAGACAGACAGACAGACAGACATGTGCACATACATATGCATACATACATACAGACAGATGACAGACGGACAGATGACAGGTACATGCATACATATGCATACTTACAGACAGACAAGTGCATATACATACATGCATACAGACAGCAGACAGACAGACAGACAGGACAGGTGCACATACACACAGACAGACAGACAGACAAACAGAAAGACAGGTCCACATACAGACAGACAGACAGACAGGACAGGTGCACATACATGCACACATACGTACATACATACATACAGACAGACAGGTGTATACATACATACAAGCGCATATGACAGAGAGACAGACAGACAGGTGCACATACATACATATGACAGAAAAGACAGGTGCACATACATATACAGACAGACAGGTACATACATACATACATACATACAGACAGACAGAGAGACAGTGACATGATGGTGTACATATACATACAGACAGACAGACAGGTGCACATACATACATACAGACAGACAGGTGCACATACATACATATACATACAGACACAGAGACAGACAGACAGACAGGTGCATACACAGACAGACACAGACAGACAGACAGACAGGTGCACATACAGACAGACAGACAGACAGACAGGTGCCATACATACATACATACATTAATACATACATACATACATACATACATACATACAGACAGACAGACAGACAAACAGACAGACAGGTGCACATACATACATATACATATATACATACAGACAGACAGAGCTGGTGACAGACAGACAGGTGCACATACATACATACAGACATATGCATACATACAGACAGACAGAGAGGCAATATACATACATACATACATACATACATTCATACATACAGACAGACAGAGACAGAGAGACAGACAGGACAGGTACATACATTTTTTTTTTTACACAAAGGAGTGAAGTCAAGGTACACAAAAAAAGAAAACAATAATAAAAAAAAAAAAGCCCGCTACTGCTCTAAAGTAAAACAAAAGAGGTGTGGCTGAAAGGAAGATCAAAAACATGAGGAGGTCTGATACCCTCCTCTTGAAAGAGTTCAAGTCGTAGCAGAGGAAATACAGATGAAGGAAGATTGTTCCAGAGCTTACCAGCGTAGGATGAAAGAGTGAAGATGCTGGGTTAACTCCTGCATAAGGGGTTTGGATGTATAGGGATGGAGCATGAGAAAGTCGAGTGCAGCGGGCTGCGGGAGGGGGAGGCATGCAGTTACAAGTTCAGAAGAGCAGTCATGGAACATCGATAGAAGATAGAGAGAGGCAACATTGCGGCGGAATTAAGAGGTAGAAGATCAGTATGAGGAGGGAGAGCTGATGGAGACGAAGAGCCTTTAGCCTACTCTGTCCAGAAGAGCCAGGTGAGTGGAGCCTCCACACATGAGATGCATACTCCATACGAGGGCGGACAAGGCCCCTGTATATGGACAGCAACTGTGCAGGG